>NC_142090.1:46831062-46981241 GCF_054644295.1 Miniopterus natalensis | reverse complement strand
CCCCAAAACCTGCTCCTGCCTGTTGGCTGCCTGTTAGGCTCAGCCACCCAAAGATCCTTGGGCAGTACATGAGTTGCATGAAGCAGCTTCTCAGGGACTCACTAGATAGGGTAGAGTGGGGTTCACCAGGCTAATACAGTTTCAAACTCGTTGCCAGTGCTATGTCTGAGGCCACTCAACAAAAATCTCAGGGTACACCAAGACCAGCTGCCAGCTGCCACCTGCCTGAGGCCTCTGCAATAGGACGGGGTCTCAGGGAGTTGTCCAGGTGGAACTAGTAGAGTTCACCTGGCTAAAGCGGATTAAGATTTGGCTGTGTGGCAGGATTGCTTAACACAGGAAAGGTGTCGCCCTTTGTCCATGCGGGAAAATGGACCTTGCTTTGAAGCCATACAACTCAGTTTCTCCCTGTGTGTCTCTAGCATCCTCTGAGCTTGACCAAAATTCCTTGAGAGCTTTTCAAGAAAAACTGCAATGTGGGCCCAGGCTGGCTGTTGCTGTCAGAGCATCTGGCATGCATGAGTTGGCCAGGATGGGGCCCCAGGCAGAGCTAATATAGCTCACCAGACTATGCTATGCAGGGGGAGTGCTTAACCCAGGAAAGATGGCACCTATGGGACATAAGGTAGGAGGACTCAACACAGGCATTGGAGGCTATTCCTCCAGGCTTCACCCTGAAGCCCCACAGCTTAGTCTCTCCCTGTGTGACTCTGGCATCCCGGAGTCACTGCCCTCCTCTAGAGCCTAGGGTGAGTGCCTGTGAGTGAGAGTTTGTACATTCTCCCTTTAAAAGAACACCTGGGTTCCCAGCAGCCTTCCATCTCACCCAGGTGGGTGGAATCCCTGATGATTTTCACAGCCAGATGTTATGTGGGCTCCTCTTCCCAGCACTGGTGCTCCAGGCTGGGGAACCTGGCATGGGGCTGAAACCCCTAGCTCCTCTAGGGGGAACCTCTGCAACTGAGATATCCCTCTGGATTCTCAACTGCCACACATGGGTGTTGGGCTAGCTCGTTTTGAGTCTCCACCTCTTCTACCAATCTCCATGTGGCTTCTTCATTATAGCCTTTATTATAGGACTTCTGTTCAGCTAGTCTTCAGATGGCTCTCCAGGTAGAATGTTCTATAATTTAGTTGTAATTTTGATGTGTTCATGGGAGGAGGTGAGTTCAGCTTCCACTTACCCTGTCATCTTTGGATAATACATTTTAAAGATATAAAATAAATAATTGTTTTTAGCATTACAGCTTTTATTTTTTTAAATTTATCTTTATTGTTGAAAGTATTATAGATATCCCCCCCCCCCCCACATTAACCCTCTCCACCACAGGCCTTCAGCACAATATTGTCTGTATCCATGGGTTATGCATATATGCATATAAGTTCTTTGGTTAATCTCTTCCCGCACTCCCTTCTCCCCTTCCCTCTGAGATTCATCAGTCTGTCCCATGTTTCCATGTCTCTGGATCTATTTTGTTTGACAATTTATTTTGTTCATTAGATTCCACATACGAGTGAAATCATATGGTACTTGTCTTTCTCTGACTGGCTTATTTCACTTAGTGGTGTTCTCCAGGCCCATCCATGCTGTTGCAAAGGGTAAAATTTCCTTCTTTTTTATGGCTGAGTAGTATTCCATTGTGTAAATGTACCACTACTTTTTTATTCACTCATCTACTGATGTGCATTTGGGTTTGATTCCAGATCTTAGCTATTATAAATTGCACTGCTATGAACACGGGGGTGCATGTATTCTTTCTGGTTGGTGTTTCAGGATTCTTAGGATATATTTCTAGAACTGAGATCACAGGGTCAAATGGCAGCTCCATTTTTAATTTTTTGAGGAAACTCCACATTCTTTTCCATAGTGGCTACACCAGTCTGCATTCCCATCAGCACTGTATTAGGGTTCCTTTTTCTCCACAACCTCACCAGCACTTGTTTGCTGATTTATTGATGGCAGCCATTCTGACAGGTGTGAGGTGATACCTCATTGTTGTTTTAATTTGCATCTCTCTGATGATTAGTGACATTGAGCATGTTTTCATATGTCTCTTGGCCATCTGTATGTCCTCTTTGAGAAGTGTCTATTCAGGTCCTTTGCCCATATTTTTATTGGATTGTCTTCCTTTTGTTGAGTTGTATGAGTATATATATTTTGGAAATTAACCCCTTATCAGATGTATTATTAACAAATATGTTCTATTCAGTGGGTTCCCTTTTCATTTTGATGCTGGTTTCTTTTGCTGTGCAGAAGATATATATATATTTTAAATGTAGTCCCATTTGTTTATTTTTTCCTTTGTTTCTCTTGCCCTAGGTGATGTATTGGTGAAAATTCTGCTACGTGAGATGTCTGAGATTTTGCTGCCTACGTTTTCTTCTAGGGTTTTTATGATTTCACAACTTACATTTAAGTCTTTTATCCATTTTGAGTTTATTCTTGTGTCATTATAGCTTTATATTAACTTGTATTTTTTTCTTTTTCCCAAAGTGTACATGCAAAAAAAATTTTTTTAGCAAAAAAATAGTAGTTTTAATATTATAAAATAACTTGTAGGGTAGGTTATTTGGACCAATCTTCCTGCTAAAAATAACTAAAAATGCTAGAAAAAATATATATAAAGAAATATTTTTAAAGCATTGAAGATGTGGGAAAACTGGAATCCAGAGAATTTAGTGAGCAAAAGGACATTTGCTAAAAACATGTGCTGATTCCTAGCAAATTTCATAGACTTTGCGGTCAAGGGCACAGAAATCTAGGCCCTTGGCTCACACAGCAAGGAGTTCAGTAGGCAATACAGACTTGCATAGTAAGTTGGACCTCCATAAGAATACACCTTTATAGTAAAGGTAAACTGGACATAAACCAGTGTTCAGTACACCAGCTTTGGGAACTCAAGTTGTAGTATTTCAAATTACAACAAATACAGGTTAATAACACTGCAATGAACACACAAGGGTGCATATAGTCTTTCAAATTACTATTTTGAATTTCTTCAGATATATTCCTAGAAGTGGAGTCACTGGGTCATACGGCAGTTAATTTTTTGAGGAAACTCTATACTGCTTTCCATAGTGGCTGCACCAATCTGCATTCTCACAAATAGAATACTAGGATTCCCTTTTCTCCTCGCCAGCACTTGTTGTTGATTTGTTGATGGTAGCCAGTCTGACAGGTATGAGGTAATATCTCATTGTGGTTTTAGTTTGCATTTCTCTGATGATTAGTGACGTTAAGCATCTTTTCATATGTCTCTTGGCCATCTGTATGTCCTCTTTGAGAAGCATCTATTCAGGTCCTTTGCCCATTTTTTAATTTGACTGATTTTTTGGTGTTGAGTTGTATGAGTTCTTTATAAATTTTGGATATTAACCCTTTATCACATGTACCATTGGCAAATGTCTTCTCCCATTCAGTGGGTTCTCCTTTCATTCTGTTGATGTTTTGTGTGGGTTTTTTTTGCTGTAGTCCCATTAA
The DNA here is from genome assembly GCF_054644295.1 of Miniopterus natalensis. Taxonomy (NCBI): domain Eukaryota; kingdom Metazoa; phylum Chordata; class Mammalia; order Chiroptera; family Miniopteridae; genus Miniopterus; species Miniopterus natalensis. The sequence continues at coordinate 46,977,760 of NC_142090.1, read as the reverse complement.
AAAAAATTTTTTTTTTGTTCCCCTTGCCCAAAGCAATATATCAGAAAAAAATATTGCTATGAGAAATGTCCGAGATTTTACTGCCTGTTTCCTTCTAGGATTTTTATGGTTTCAAGTCTAACATTTAAGTCTTTAATTCATTTTGAGAGGTTTTTTTTCATTAATCCTTACCCGAGGATATTTTTTCCATTGATTTTTATTTTATTCTTATTTTGTTATTATTATTATTTAATCCTCACCCAAGGATATTTTTTCTATTACTTTTCAAAGAGAGTGGGAGGGAGAGAGAGAGAGGGAGAGAAACATCGATTGGTTGCTTCCTGCATACACCCAACCCTGGGCCAGGGATCAAGCCTGCAACTGAGGTACATGCCCTTGGCTGGAATCAAACCCAGGACCCTTCAGTCTGAGGGCCGACTCTCTAACCATTGAGCCAAACAAGCTAAGGCTCCCACTGATTTTTAGAGAGAGTGGAAGGAAGGGAGAGGGAGACAGAAAGAGAGAGAGAGTGAGAAACATCAATGTGTGGGGGATATATCGATTGGTTGCTTCCTGAACTTGCCCCAACTGGGGCTGAGGGCCCAACCTGCAACCCAGTTACCTGCTCTTGATTGGCAATCAAACTCGAGACCCTTCAGTACATGGGCTTCTCTAACCACTTAGCCACACTTGCCAGGACCATTTTGAGTTTATTTTTGTTTATGGTATAAGAAGGTGTCCATTAACAGCATTATTTACAATAGCCAAGATTTGGAAGCAACCCAAGTGTCCATCAGTAGATGAGTGGGTAAAAAGGCTGGTGGTAGATTTACACAATGGAATACTACTCAGCCATAAAAAAGAAGGAAATTTTACCCTTTGCAACAGCATGGATGGACCTGGAAACACTATATGAAGTGAAATAAGCCAGTCAGAGAAAGACAAGAACCATATGATTTCACTCATGTGTAATCTAATGAACAAAATAAACTAACAAACAAAATAGAAATAGACTCATAGATACAGAGAACAGACTGACAGCTGTCAGAGGGTGTGGTGGGTTGGGGGCTGGGTGAAAAAGGTAAAGGGATTAAGCAAAATATCCCAAAAACTCATAGATACAGACAACAGTATGATGATTACCAGAGGGAAAAGGGAGTGGAGGAGGTAGAAGAAGGTGAAGGGGGATAAATGGTGATGGAAGGAGACTTGACTTGGAGTGGTGAACACACAGTACAATATACGGATGGTGATATATTATAGAATTGTACACCTGAAACCTATATAATTTTATTAACCATGTCACCCCAATAAATTCAATAAAAAGTAAAAACAGCAACAACAACAATGACAATAATACAGGTTTATAATGTTCTTCCATTTCTAGGAAAGTAATTAGTTCTGGTACTTAAATTAGTTCTTTGACCTGCCAGTCTATCCAACGTAGGGAAATGAAAACAACCTTAAACAAATAAACTGAAAAAAACACACAAAACTAGCTGTTAGAGCCCTGTATCAGTTACGAATAAGTTCAGCTATAAGTAAAAGAGCCCAAATAACAGTGGCTTAAAGAAAGGTAGTCTTTTGTTTGTCTCTCATATAAAAGTCTGGAGCTAAGGTGGTCCTGGGCTGTTGTAGCTTCCATTCCCAAGATCACCCCATGTTCCTACTAGACTACTCCAGGCATCACTTTCCAGTATGTGGGGAGGAGGAAAAGAAAAATCGGGGCAAAGGATATATGCCAGCTGTCTTTTAAGGGTTTCTGTGCTATACTTTGCTTTTCTATAAAAAAGAGCTGCCTGACACCAACATGAGACAAACCAAAAAAACAAGGCTACAAATAATTATGCCTGAACACAGATAAAAATATAAATATTGGCTAAACTGCAAAGTGACCAAACATCTATCCTGCCTAATATGACTGATTACTACTTTGTTACCAATTCAGCTTTAGCCATGTTTCATTCTTCCTGATAATATTTTAGATACCTTCTCATAGAATACCCGTTTCCTGACAGCATTCAATCCAGAGTAAAACCCTACTTCCTTCATCCCTCCCTAAAATTGTCTAACACAGGCCAAATCCTACAGTAAAGCCTTTCTAACATTTCTTACTGCAATACCCATGGTTACCCATGGTGTGCATGCTTCTTCATAGCAACAAGCAATAAATCCAACTTATTCAACCACTGGTTTATTCCTGTGGTCTCTGGATGAAGGGCACGGACACCTATTATTAGCAGTAATTAGTCACAGGAGCACACTCAGTTGACTAGAGTTCCTGAAAAATGTACTCTTTTTCTTGGATCAGTGAATATCAGGGTTTCTATAGTCATAGAAGGGAGAAAGATTAGATATACAAACCAAGTGATCAAGTTAACATCACTAATGAGAAAAACTCTTATGGTGTCCCCTCTGATGTGATGCACTGAGGACACATCACTTACTCAGCATTCTTGCAAAAAATACATACTTTGATCTAATAATGAGGAAACTTCAAAGAAATCCAAATTGGAGGATATTCTATAAAAACAAATGGGTTGTATTCTTAAAAAATGTCAATGTCATGAAAGACAGAGGAAGGCTGGGAAACTTTCCAAATTAAAGGAGATTAGATATAACTAAGTGCAATGAGTGATCCTGAATTGGATCCTGGATTAGGGGAACTTTTGCCACAAAAATCACTATTGGGAAATTGATGACATTTGAATATGGACAATATATTAGATAATAATATAATATTGTATTCGTGTTAAAATTTCATATGAGAATATCTATGAATATAAATAGATAGAAACATAGACAGACATAGCAATGACTAAAACTAATGTGACAAACTGTTAAAAATGGATAAATCTGGCCCAGCCAGGCATGGCTCAGCAGTTGAACATCTACCTAGGATCCAGGAGATCGTGGTTGGAGTCCCAGTCAGGGCACATGCCCAGGTTGCAGGCTCAACCCCCAGTCTGGGGCGTGCAGGAAGCAGCCGATCAATGACAACTCTCTCATCATTGATGTTTCTATCTCTCCCTCGCCTTTCCTCTTTCTGAAATCAATAAAGATTTTTTTTTTTAAAAAAAGGTAAATCTAGGCAAAGAGTATCCAGGAATTCTATGTCCTATTCTTACGATTATTTTGTAAGTTTGAAATTATTTAAAAATAAAAAATTCAAAAATAATCTATATTGTTTCAGAGAAAGCAACTGATTTTTTTGATGCAACTAGTTGATTTTTTAAGTAAAATTTATTTAGAAAAGGCTTATAAGTCCAAATCAAGAATTTCTTACCTTAACAACCTATTAAGATTAATTTATCATAATGGATGCCTTATTCTCATGAATGTGCTTAAAAGAAGTAATGAGGGTGATGAATTCTCTCTCATTCTTTTTATGGGTGGTTTCCCCAGGCAAGTACAATGTCATGAATAGATCTGCATGTAAAAGTTTGCATTATTGCCCGGGCAGCCGTTGCTCAGTGGTTGAGAGTCAAGTTAGGATCCAGGAGATCACAGTTCAATTCCTGGTCAGGGCACATGCCTGGTTTGTGGGCTCGATCCCCAGTGGGGGCCATGCAAGAGGCAGCGGATCAATGACGACTCTCTCATCATTGATGTTTCTCTCTCTCCCTCCCCCTTCCTCTCTCTGAAATCAATAAAGATATAATTTAAAAAAAAAGTTTGCATTATTAACGTGAACAGAACTGACAACTCACTAGAAAGCAGCAATTACAATGAACAGTTTTGAATTTCCATATGCAGAAGTTGGACCTGGCAAATAAAAATTAAACCTTTAGAAAAAATAAATTTCAATTTAGCATATTGATCTTCAAAGAAAACTATTAATATATACACTTTGAAAAATAATTTAAAATATTTTAGATTTTTCTCTGAGAATTTAAGAACATATTTCTCATGTAACTCTGAATTCTAGAAGCAAGATTAAGTTTTACTTTCTGGTATTTAATATTTCAAAAGATAAAAGGGGGTCTTGAATGTTTTAGTTTTCCCTCTTTATTAGGAATGTTAAATTCTTTATATGTAATAGTCAAAATATGCTGTTTTCAACCAACATAAAAGTGGTACTATTATTTGAATTTGCATAATTTCTATATTCTCAACTATAATTTTGGATTCTTTTTAAAAATAAAAAGAGTGAATTTTCTTTATAGAACTAGCAAAAACCAATTGCTAATTTTTGTCATATATTTTCCAGTTGAGAATGGCCACATTCCAGTTGAGAGGCCATGTGTGTCAGGGGGTGGATGAAATCATTCCTATGTTGTGGAGGCTGAAGTGCTTTTGTAAGTCCATGGGTGGTCTGGCCGGATTTCCGGGTTGAGTTAGAACAGTCTTTTTATGTCATGGGATGCCTTGCCCAGGTTGTGCAATGTAACCATTAAAACCAAGCAAACCTGTTACTCAACTACAATTCTGTTTCTTCTGTATCCAAATTAGATTATTTCCATACAAACATGGTTCAGTAGAATATTTACCAGGTGATAAGAAGGATTGTAAAAATTTCTGTGGACTTACTGAATAATAAAATTAAAAAAAACTAGTTTGAAAATATGCTGTGAGCCAGGTGGGGCTTGGAAGGCACACTGAGAAACAGGCTTCTTTGTTAAGATAAAATTCAGGCTCAACCCAGAACAGGTGAGATCAGATGCAATAGTTCTTTACAGGTGGTTCCCCTTTTCTCCTTTCTACCCACCTGAGCTACCCACAAACTCCTTTATTTCTCATCCAAGGACTATACCACAGGTGTGGTAGGTGTGGCCCTGCCACTGGCATAAAGCTTCCGCTTTCCACTAAGGCCCAAGACCAGGCAATTGGAGTTGGAATGGATGGGGTTGTTCTTGCTCTGGGTAGAAGGTGGAGAAGAAAGAGAGAGGAGTACTGTATGTTAATCATCCTGTCAAGAGAACATATTAAGTCCTTGTTCCAATTGTTCCATATTTCTTTAGTTTTTACACAATGGACGTACACCATGGAATGCTATGCAGCTGTAAAGAAGAAGGATCTCGTACCCTTTGGGACAGTATGGATGGACCTGGAGAATATTATGCTGAGTGAAATAAACCAGGCAGAGAAAGATAAGCATCACATGATCTTGCTTATATGTGGAATCTAAAGAACTTAATAAACTGATGAACAGAATAGATTCAGTGACATGGAAGCATGGATCAGACTGACAAATCTCAGAGGGATAGAGGAGGGTGGGTGGAGGGGGAGAGATTAACCAAAGAATTTATACCCATATATGCACAATCCAAGGACACGGACAATAGTGTGAAGAGGGACTAGGGAGGGGGTGGAATGGGGTAGAATGGGTCATTGGGGAGAAAAAAGAACATCTGTAATATTTTAAACAAAAATAAAAATAATAATAAAATTAAAAAAAAAAAGTCGGTCATCTATTTCCTTTAAAGTAGATGATTAATTTTTTATTGCTTTGTGTTCTGCCATCCAAATTTATTTCAGTAAAAATGTGGATCAATTAACTTTGAACTCAGTTTTAACTGGTACTTGATTTGTGAACTTCTCAAGTGTTAATTCCTCAAAGAAAAATAAAACAAGTATGATCCCAAAAAATGGATTTAGAAATTTTATTTTTAAAAATAAATTGCTAACATTTCTTTGGACAGTTCTGTGCTGTAACTTTCCACTGTGAACATCTGAAATTTCCATGGTTTCTTTACAAAAACTGCTCTTGCATAAGATTTTTCTTCTCCACTTTACTCTGTAATGTTTCGAGCCCACAACTACTTTGATGCATTATGAGGATATTTCAGGGTCTAAACCACAGAGATATACAGATTATTAAATGTATTATTAACTATATATACTAAAAAAATGATTATTGAGGACCTACTATGTGCCAGTCACTGTCTCTGTGCCAGAGATACAAAAATGAAGCTCCTAGTCTAACTGGGGGAATACATAGATATCTGATTAATTATAAAGTAGTCACAGAAGAGTTAAAGAGATCTACAAAGTACAACTAGGACTAGACAATGGAATAACTAATAGTGCCAAAGAAAGTTAAGGAGTGTGGTAATATTTGATCAAGATCTTAAAGGATGGCTAGGGATTCATTCACCTAGTGGGTCTACCCAGTGGGAGTAGGCATTCCAGTTACAACGAACATTGTTTGCAAAAGCAGGGAAGCCTGAAATGCAAGATAAATCCTGAAAATGGCCTGGAATCACTGGAATTTAGGGTACAAAGATTATGCATAAGTTCCTTTCACCAGTTAGCTGGCTCTCCCAGCTGCCTCTCACATTCTCCTCTTAGATTTTTTTTTTTAATCCTCACCCGAGGATATTTTTTCCCTTGCTTTTCAGAGAGAGTGGAAGGGAGAGAGAGAGAAACATCGATGTGAGAGAGACACATCGACTGGTTGCCTCCCACACATGCCCCAAATGGGGCTGAGGATCGAGCCTGCAACAAAGGCACGTGCTCCTGACCAGAATCAAACCTGAGGCCCTTCAGTCCAGGGGCCAATGCTTTAAACACTGAGCCAGACAGGCTAGGGCTCTCACATTCTTCTCTTAGTTTCACTCCTGCTTCAGCTTCCAATACAACAAGGCTCTTTTTCTCCCCCAGCACTTCTGGTCATTGAATAGGTAATTTCTCAACTACTTTATGAGCATCAGACTCCTTTCATGGAAGGGATACACCTTGTGCCTCATATTACTTTCTTTAACAAAACCAGTCATGCACAGTCTGATTACTCCCCCTGTTTATTTCTCTGAAGACTTGACTGTTTTCAAGTCAAGTCCATCTTGGAAGAGTGAAGATTTTTCATCATTTGGGATAATTAAGGAACATATAGCAAATTCTGAAAATAACCCTGAGAAGTATTCCAAAAATGTTTTGAGAAATGCTAGCATCACTTATAGCCTTTAAAGAAGATTCTTTGAAAAGAACACTCTTTTGGATGTGCAAATTCTAGCATATTTTAAAACAGTCACATATTGTTATTTTTTAGGTGTGATAATGATATTGTGGTTATTTTTTTAAGGTCATTTTTTGGAGATACATACTGGAATAATAAGGTGAAATAGTGTGGGATTTGCTTTAAAATAATCTAGTGGTAAATAAAATCAGAAATGAAAGAGACAATATAACAACCGGCCCAACAGAAATAAAAGGATTGTAAGAAAATACTATGAGCAACTATATGGCAACAAACTGGACAACATGGATGTAATGGACAAATTCCTAGAAGCATCCAATCTTCCAAAGCTGAATCAGGAAGAGGCAGAAAACCTGAATAGACTGATAACTAATGAAATTGAAGCAGTAATCAAAAAACTCCCAGCAAACAAAAGTCCTGGACCAGATGGATTTACAGGTGAATTTTACTAAACATTCAAAGAAGAATTAACACCTATTCTATTCAAACTATTCCAGAAAATCAAGAGAAAGGAAAACTCCCAAACTCTTTTTATGAGGCCAGCATCATCCTAATCCCAAAACCAGATAAAGACACTATAAAGAAAGAAAATTACAGGCCAATATCCCTGATGAACATATAAGTTAAAATCCTCAACAAAATACTAGCAAACCAGATCCAGTAAAAAGATCATTCACCATGACTGTGGGATTTATTCTGGGGATGCAAGGCTGGTAAACATCCGCAAATCAATAAATATGATATATCACGTAAACAAAATGGACAAAAATCATATGATCATATCAATAGATGCAGAAAAAGCACTTGACAAAATCCAGCACCCATTTCTGATAAAAACTCTCAGCAAAGTGGGAATAGAGGGATCATACCTCAACATAATAAAGGCCATGTATGACAAACCTACAGCCAACATCATAGTCAATGGTGAGAAACTAAAACCATTTCCCTTAAAAACAGGAACAAGACAGGGATGTCCACTTTCACCACTCTTATTCAACATAGTACTGGAAGTCCTTGCCACATCCATCAGACTGGAAGAAAACATAAAAGGCAGTCCAACTGGAAAGGAGGAAGTAAAACTGTCATTATTTGCAGATGACATGATATTGTACATAGAAAACCATAAAGACTCCACCAAAGTATTACTAGGTTTGATAAACGAATTTGGCAAGGTAGCTGGATACAAAATCAACATCTGGAAATCAGTGACATTCTTATACACCAACAATGAACTTACAGAGAGAGAAACTAAAAAAAAACAGTACCATTTACCATTACAACTAAAAAAATAAGATACCTAGGCATAAACTTAACCAAGGATGTAAAATACCGGTACTCAGAAAGCTACAGGACACTGAAAAAAGAAACAGAGGAAGATATAAACAAGTGGAAGAATATACCATACTCATTGATTGGACGAATTAATATCATTAAAATGTCCTTACTACCCAAAGCAATTTATAAATTCAATGCAATTCCTATTAAAATACCACCAGGATATTTCACAGATCTAGAACAAACATTTTGGAAATTTATATGGAACCAAAAAAGACCCCGAACAGCTGCAGCCATCTTGAGAAAAAAAGGACAGAGTAGGAGGGATCACTTTATCGGAAATCAAACTGTATTACAAAGCCACTGTAATCAAAACGGCCTTGTATTGGTACAACAACAGACATATAGATCAATGGAACAGAACAAAGACCCCAGAAATAGACTCATGTCATTATGGTCAGTTAATATTTGACAAAGGACACAAGAGCATCCAAAGGAGTAAAGACAGTCTCTTCAATAAGTGGTGCTGGGAAAAATGGACAGATAGAGGCAAAAAAAATGAAACTAGACCACCAACTTTCACCATACACAAAAATAAACTCAAAATGGATAAAAGACTTAAATGTAAGTCACGAAACCATAAAAATCCTGGAAGAAACCATAGGCAGTAAAGTCACAGATGTCCCATGTAGTGGAATTTTCACTGGTACATCTCCTAGGGCAAGAGAAACAAAAGAAAAAATAAACATATGGGACTACATCAAACTAAAAAACTTCTGCACAGCAAAAGAAAACAGCCTCAAAATGCAAAGGAATCCCAGGGTCTGGGAAAACATATTTGCCAAGGATGTATCTGATAAGGGGCTAATTTCCAAAGTGTACAAAGAACTCATACTACTCAGCAAGAGGAAGACAAACAACCCAAGTAAAAATTGGGCAAAGGACCTGAATAGACACTTCTCCAAAGAGGACACACAGATCGCCAAGAGATATAAGAAAAAATGCTCAATGTCACTAATCATCAGAGAGATGCAAATTAAAACCACAATGAGGTATCACTTCACGACTGTCAGAATGGCTGCCATCAACAAATCAACAAAAAACATGTGCTGGTGAGGATGTGGAGAAAGGGGAACCCTAGTACACTGCTGGTGGGAATGCAGACTGGTGCATCCAGTATGGAAAACAGTATGGAGGTTCCTCAAAAAATTAAAAATGGAGCTGCCTTTTGACTCAGTGATCCCACTTCTAGGAATATATCCTAATAATCCTGAAACACTAATCAGAAAGAATATATGCACCCCTATGTTTATAGCAGCACAATTTATAATAGCTAAGATCTGGAAACAGCCCAGGTGCCCATCAGTAAATGAGTCGATAAAAAAGCTGTGGGACATATATACCATAGAATACTATGCAGCTATAAAGAAGAAGGATCTCGTATCCTTTAGGACAGTATGGATAGACCTGGAGAATATTATGCTAAGTGAAATAAGCCAGGCAGAGAAAGACAAACACCACATGATCTCACTTATATGTGGAATCTAAAGAACTTATTAAACTAATGAACAGAATAGATTCAATGACATGGAAGCATGGATCAGACTGACGAATGTCAGAGGGATGAAGGAAGGCAGGTGGATGGATGGGAGAGATTAACCAAAGAATTTACATGCATATGTGCACAACCCAAGGACACAGACAATGATGTGGAGAGGGACTGGAGAGGGGGATGGGACGGGGTAGAATGAGTCATCTGTAATATTTAAAAAAAAATAAACAACAACAAAAAATAATAAAATAATCCTATGGTGGAGAGAAAGGGCAGTGTGGGGAGTAGATGAAATAATATTAGTGGATAGACACCTGGGGTTCATTGCACTAGTCTACTTTTGCATGTTTAAAATGTTCAACAATAAAAAGTCACATTATAGTCACATTTCATCTTGCCATTGTAGGTGAGAAAGGAATAATCAGTTTTACAAATGTAAAAATACATGGAGGAGATCCAAGATGACAGTGGTTTGAGTGGAAGCTGCACTGACACTCTCCCAAGACCAAACTGGAATAACAACTAAAATATAGAAAAACCACCCTGAATAATCAACTGCAACTGAAGACTAGCTGGGGAGCACTCTCAAAACCAAGGACGAAAAGTGGAGACTGCATAGAGACTGGTAGGAAATGCAGAGGCGCAACAGGGCTGGCTAGGCTCCCATACGCAGCAGCTGAAGGTCCGGAGGGATATCTCAGCTGTTGGGGGTTTGCACTGAGAACTCTGGGGTCTAAGCTCCAAGCTGGTCTCCCCAGCTCCGAGCATCAGAACTGAGAAAGATGCCTGCATAACATCTGGCTCTGAAAAGCAGCAGGGTTTCTGTCTGCCAGGGAGAAATGGCTGGAAATGCAGGCACCCTCCTGAATGGCCAATGCACAAAGTTTTATGTGTAGCCACTCACCTTGGGCTTCAGCGGAGGGAAGGTAGAGTGGACTAGAGTAGTGTGAGGAGAATCCAGGGGGCCTCGCTAGGGACTAGATCTCAGAGGGCACCCATCTGGACCCTGGTGCTGAGTCATTCCCCCATATTGAAAAGGACATCTTTCAAAGGCAGACACTTACTTTCTAAGAAGCTTTTGCCTGGTGGGGGGAAGTAATTGCCCACCCTGCTGGAAAACCTCTAGCCCTACCCTGTCAAGTTTCTACAGACTGAATAACCACCTCTGGGTGCTTTGAGTCTTTCCTTGATTTGCTTCGGAGCCCAGAGCTTGGAAAAGCAGATCTTAGTGCATATCTTGGTCCTGTCCAAACACACCTAGTCCCAGCAGAGGAAACCAGAAGCTGTGGAGTATGGAAAACTTCAAACAAGGTACTCAAGGCCAATCACAAACAGCATCTGACAGTGACCTGCACCGGAGACTGTACAAAAGACTGAGAGTCCTAGCAGATCTACCTAATACATAGAAACAAATCCAAACAGGCAGCCAAAATGGGAAGACAAAAAAATAAGCCCCAAATGAAAGAACAGAAGTCTCCAGAAAAAGAGTGAAATGAAATGGAGATAAGCAATCTATTAGATACAGAGTTCAGAATACTGATCATAAGAATGCTCAACAGCATGAAAAAAGATAGAAACTATGAAGGAAATTAAGAATGACAGTAGAAATAATAAAAAAAAAAAAATTGGAAGGAATGAACAGCAGGTTAGGGGAAGCTCAGGATCGGATCAGCAATTTAGAAGACAGGGTAGAAAAAAAAAATCACTCAACTAGGGATCCAAAAAGAAAAAACAATTTAAAAAACAGGTGGACAGTTTAAGGGAGCTGTGGGACAACAGGAAATGTAACAATATTCCCATCATAGGAGTATCAGAAGAAGTTGAAAGTAAGAAAGGGTTAGAGAACCTGTTTGAAGAAATAATGGCAGTAAACTTCCCTAACCTGGTCAAGGAAAAAGACACACTAGTTCAAGAGGCACAGAGAGTACCAAGCAAGAAAAACCCAAAGAGGCCCAAGCCCAGGCACATCATACTTAAAATGCCAAAAATTGAAGACAAAGAGAGAATTTTAAAGGCAGCAAGAGAAATGCAATCTGTTACCTACAAAGGAGCTCCCATAAGGTTGTCAGCTGATTTCTCATCAGAAAGTCTACAGGCCAGAAGGGAATGGAGTGAAGTATTCAAGGTAATGCAAAACAAGGATCTGAAACCAAGAGTACTCTATCCAGCAAGACTATCATTCAAAATAGATGGTGAAAGAAAGAGCTTTCCAGACAAAAAAAGGAGTTTATCACCACCAAACCAGCATTGCAAGAAATGTTAAAGGGACTACTGTAATAAGAAGTTGAAACAGAGAGAATGAGAAACATAGGCATAAAGAAATAAAATGACAATAGATAAGTACCTATCAATAGTAACCTAAAATATCAATGGATTAAATGCCCCACTTAAAAGACACAGGGTAGCTGAATGGATAAGAAAACGTGACCCAAATATATGCTGTCTACAAGAGACCCACCTCAGAACAAAAGACTCACACAGGCTGGGAAAAACAAAACAAAACAAAACAAAACTTCTGGAAGACTTTAAAGGAGAGATCAACAGCAATACGGTCATTCTAGGGGACTTTAACACCCCACTGACTTTACTGGATATGTCTTCCAGACAAAAAATCCACATGGAAACAGTGACTCTAAATGACACACTAGATCAGATGGATTTAATTGACATTTACAGAATATTCCAATCCAAGACTACAGAATATGCATTCTCCTCAAGTGTACATGGGACATTCTCAAAGATAGACCACATGTTAGGACACAAAACAAGTCTCTACAAGTTCAAGAAGATTGAAATAATATCAAACATCTTCTCAGACATTTACACAATGGAATAGTATGCAGTTGTAAAAATGAAGGGTCCCTTACCCTTTGAGACAGCATGGTGGGGCCTGGAGGGTATCATGCTAAGCAAAGTAAGCCAGTCAGAGAAAGACAAGTGTCACATGATCTTACTCATATGTGGAATTTAATGAACAAAATAAAGCGATGAACAAAATAGATCCAGAGACATAGAAGTGTGGAACAGACTGAAGGATCTCAGATGGAAGGCGGGGGTGGGGTGGGTGGGTGGGGAGAGATTAACATAAGAATTTATATGCATATATGCATAACCCATGGACACAGACAATAGGGGGGTGAAGGCCTGGGGGGAGAGGCACAGGGGGGAAGGGATCAGTGGGGGAAGAAGGGGGACATTTGTAATACTTTCAACAATAAAGATAAATTTTTAAAAAATAAATAAATACAAGCACATGGAGTACTATAATGTTATCAGTTCATTAGCCTCTCCACAAGTTGAGAGAATCTGAATTCTTTATAAGGAACTCTAATACCTTTTGCTGTAAAGGATTTTATATTTATACATAAATAAATAATATTTTAGTATTTCTAAAGATAACTAAGTAGGCAATTAAACAGTAAATCTAACAATACATACTAAAAATTATACCTTTTTACCCCAAAGACTGTACCACTTCTTATTTTAGCTTGTCATTGTCTTTTATTTTACAGCACAACTACACTATGAATACTAATGAATAAAAATTATCCAGTGTAATTGTAAAGGTATCTTCCTCCTGTTACAATGTATCAAGTTATATTGATTCATTGCCTTCCTCCACCTACATAAAATTTTTAAAAGAACTCCAGGCAGTTTTGGACAATAAAAATCTTGTTAAAATCGGGTCTCAATTTAGTTGAAATTGTGTAGCCTGTAGAGTAGCTTATAGAGGGAGATATTTTCAGTTCCTCTTAAGCATGTAAAATGTTTTGTTACAGGAATGGTAAGGTAACTCAATGGGTCCTCTTCTTCCCCAGGTGAGCACACAGACTTCAGAGCACAGGGTGAACTCACCAGGCTGAGCTCACCTTCGGACCTCAGAGATGTTGGAGATGAACAATTACCAAAGGCAAGTTTCTGCTCTTCTTTTTTAAATCAATTCCAAGCTCATAATATGCACATTTTGTAGTGGTTCTCCTTGCTCCAAATCCAGCTTAATCAACCTTAATTCTTAACCTTTTCATTTTGTAAATCACCTCTACAAATTTCAATTTATACATTTTCCAGGATACTTTCCCTTTGGTGACTATTCCCAAAGTGTAACCTAAGGGCCACTTCTGTCCAAATTGCTTGGAGTTCTGCCCACTCTCACAGACATTGTGGATCAGAATCTCTGGAGGTGTGGCCTGGGAATGGGGCTCCAGTGCACATTAACAACTAGCAACTAAGCTTAGGAGGAACTTTTCATTTGGCTATGGAATGGCAGGACCAAGAACAGTAAACCACTACTCCTCTCCTGCCTACCCCCTTCTTTTGAAGTATATTTCCTCAAGCTGTTAAATGTACTATCGATTAAATTACAGATTCTTGCGCAAAAAGAAACCCTACATTTTTGATGAAATTTTAGAAATATTAAATGCAAAAACATCCATCAGTTCTAGATATGGTGACATTGCACATACATTTCCCAGCTGTTCCAGTTGTCAAGTCACTTAAATAGCAAATTCTTTTAAAATACAGGTTTAATCATAAAAATCCTAGAAGAAAACATAGGCAATAAAATCTCTGACATTTCTTGTGGCAGTGTTTTTTTCTGATATGTAATCCCCAGGTAAGGAGAAGATAAAAAATAAACCAATGGGATTACATCAAACATCAAACTAAAAAGTTTTTGCACACCAAAGGAAACTACCAACAAAATGGAAAGAAAACCTACTGAATAGGAGAAACTATTCACCAATGATACCTGATAAAGTGTTAATATCCAAAATTTATAAATAACTCATATAACTCAACATCAAAATAATAATTCAATTTACAAATGGGCAGGGAGCCTGAATACATACTTCTTCAAAGAGGATGTTCAAATGGCCGATAGACATGTGAAAAGATACTCAATGTCACTAATCATCAGAGAAATGCAATTAAAATCACAATGAGATATCACCTCCCACCTGTCAGAATGGCTACCATCAACAAATCAACAAACAGCAAGTGTTGGTGAGGATGTGGAGAAAAGAGAACTCTTGTGCAAATTGGTGCAGGCACCATGAAAGGTTCCTCAAGAAATTAAAAATGGAGCTGTTTTATGACCCAGCGATTCCACTGCTGGGAATATATCTGAAGAAATCCAAAACACTAATACAAAAGAGTATATGCACGCCTATGTTCACTATAGCTTTATTTATAATAGCCAAGATATGGAAGTGACTCAAGTGCCATGAATAGACCAGTAGATAAAAAACAGTGGTACATATATAGGATAGACTATTACTCAACCATAAAAAACATTAAATCTTACCATGTGCAACAACATGGATGGAACTAGAGGGTATTATGCTAAGTGAAATAAGTCAGTCAGGGAAAGACAAATACAATATGATTTCACTTATATGTGGAATCTAAAGAATAAAATGAATGAATGAACAAAATTGAAATAGACTCATAGATACAGAAAACAGACTGATGGTTGCCAGAGGGGAAGGGATTTGAGGGTCTGGGTGAAAAAGTTGAAGGGATTAAGAAGTACAGATTGGTAGTCACAAAATAGTTACGGGGATTTAAAGTACAGTATATAGAATACAGTCAATAATATTGTAATAACTATGTATGGTGTCCAGTGGGTACTACAAATATCATGGAGAATACTTAGTAAAGTATATGGTTGTCTAACTACTACGCTTTACACCTGATACTAATACAAAATAATATTGAATGTAAACTGTCAATGAAAAATAAAATTTAAAAATGAAATTAAATAAATACTGGTTTAAATGGTTAGTCGTTATCATTCTTTTAAAAATTAGTATTTTATGTCAGTGAGGAGATACTACTTCGGTAAGTTATACTGTTTTAGAGTAGCAGCCTTCAAACTATACCTATACATGTAAGATGGTATAGGAAGACTTTATAAGAGCTATGAAGGCCAAGGAAAGTTTTAAGGAATCAGGATTCTGTATATTCCATTTCCCTTTGCACTCTTTAAAACTATTCCGAAAAAATATCTGGAGAGAGGACCAAGAGGGCAAAAGAGGAGGCTCCTCCTGAGCCCCCGTTCGCCCGTGGACGCACTGATAGCGCAGCTACACACGGAGCAATTCCCTCTGAAAGGGACCCGGAAACTAGCCCAGCAACTCCCACACATCAGACAAATAAGAACATACCCACATCAAAACAGTTAAGAAAGGCTGAGACACTCTCTCGGTAAACCTCGCCCCCAGCGTGGCACCATACAGTTAAGAGGGAACCTTCTCCGGAGGAGTGAAGGGTTTGGACTCTATATTTAGTGCTCCAACTTTTAAGATTCTCACTCAACTGGCCCCCAAAACACCTAGCTCTGAAAGTCAATGGGCCTTGCTTCCAAGAGACCCACAAAATCATAGCAAACAAACATAATATTGTCAATAAACAGTATTGGGAAAATTGGACAGCCACATGCAAAAAAATGAAACTGGATCCGTCTTATGCCACGC
Source organism: Miniopterus natalensis (assembly GCF_054644295.1). Classification (NCBI taxonomy): domain Eukaryota; kingdom Metazoa; phylum Chordata; class Mammalia; order Chiroptera; family Miniopteridae; genus Miniopterus; species Miniopterus natalensis. Next base: position 46,961,565 of record NC_142090.1, on the reverse strand, counting down.
GCAAAAACGGCTCAAAGTGGATTAAAGACTTAAATGTAAGACCTGAAACTGTAAAACTCCTAGAAGAAAATATGGGGGGGAAGGGGTAAGCTCTTTGATATTGGTCTTGACAGTGATTTTTTTTTTGGATTTTACACCAAAATCAAAGGCAATAAAAGAAAAAATAAACACGTGGAACTACATCAAACTAAATGCTTCTGCACAGCAAAGGAAACCATCAACAAGTGAAAAGGCAGAGAGAGAGAGGGAGGACCTCTCAGCGACGGAAGGGTTGTTTCCCCGAGAAGACGGAGGCCCAGAAACCGGGCCAGGAGACCGGAGTCCAGGGGAGAGAAAGCCTCGGTTTTTTTGTTTTTTAAACCCAGAGCACAGGAGTTTCATTTGCAGCTCCCGAGGCTTTGGTGGCGGGAGGGCGGCGCGGACCGCAGGTGCCTCGGGAGCGGGGTGGGAAAGCCGCAGCCGGCCTCCGCCCGAGGCCCCCGCCCGCCAGCCTCGCGCATCAAAATGGCCATTTTTCTGAGAGGTGCTAGCTCCTCCCAGAAGCCGCGGCTCAGGAAAAGGAAACATCCCGCCCCCAGGTGATCCAGCCCACCGCACCCCGCATCTCGACCTTTGCGGAGGAGACGGGTTGGGGGGAGGCCGTCCGCCCCACTACCCCGGGGACCTGGCTGCGCTTCCCTGCGGGAGAGCGGATAAAACCCGGGATCCCCCGACCCCCTGGGCTGCACAGGAGGACGCGCCCAGCCCGGGCAGGCACAGGTTCTGGGCACTCTCAGAGGAGTAGCCCCCGACGGAAAATACACCCCCCACTTTCCCTGAAATCTGAACGGCACCTCCCCGCACAGGAGACCCCAGGTCTGGACTCCCCATTCCACCTGAAGCCCTTTCAGAGACAGGCTTGAGCGGTTAAGCTGGGCAGCCGGCTGGCAGGCGAAGGCGGCAGGGGCCCCGCAGGACCCGGGAAGGCTGCGGACCCAGCCTGGGCCCCCGCGGACCGACCCGCCTGGGAGCAGCCTGCCCCCCACGCAGCCAAGCCCTGCGGAGACAGACGCAAACTGTGGGTCACTCGAGCTCCGAATAGGTGCTGAGAGCCAAAGGAGGGCGGCTCCGGACAGCGGTGAGCACCCAGCCCCTCCCGGGAGGCCCAGGACTGGCAGGCAGAACAGTCGGCAGGCGTCAGGGTCCCAAGGGCGCTGCCAGGGGCACCCGCTCTGCCGAGACAAAGCTGCTTCACTTTGTTTTCTTGTTAAAAATTTTTATTTATCTTCTTTATCTATCTGCTTTATCGGCCGGTTATTACCTTAGTGTCTGTTGTTTCTTTCATAAATCTAATCTTTCTTCCTCTCCTGCGCCCTCATCGTTTGTCCTTTCCTTATCTGGGGTCTACCTGCTTTCTTCTCTATTTTCCTTTCAAATTTTTTTCTTCCTTTTTCTTTTATACCGTTTTCCCAAGAAGTCTGGGAGGCATAACAGTTTGATCTAACACATAGAAACAAATACAAAGGTACAGCAAAAATGGGGAGACAAAGAAACAACAGCCAAACGAAAGAAAAGGAGGAATGGCCAGGAAGGGAACGAAACGGAATGGAGGCCGGCGGTCTGTCAGGTAAAGAATTCAGGGTAAGGGCCACAAGGGTGCTCAGACAGCTCCGAGGACCGCAGGCAGCTTCATGAGAACTTTATGAAACAATGAGAACTACTCCAGCATAAAAAAAAGGGGTAGAGCCCGGCCGGACGTGGCTCAGCGGTTGAGCATTGACCTAGGATCCAGCAGATCGAAGTTCGATTCCCGGTCAGGGCGCAGGCCCGGGTTGCGGGCTCGATCCCCAGCAGGAGGCAGCCGATCAATGACTCTCATCATTGCTGTTTCTCTCTCTCTCTCTCTCTCCCCCCCTCCCTTCCTCTCTCTGAAATCAATAAAGACATTTAAAAAAAAAAAAAAAGAGAGGTAGAAACCATGAATAAGAGTCAAGGGAAATGATGAATGAGGTAGCTGAAGTAAAAAATACCTGGGAAGGAGCCAACAGTAGACTATAAGAGGCAGAGGACTGAATCAGCGAATCAGGAGACAGGGCAGAAAAAACACCCATTCGGAGCAGCAATTGGGAAAAAAAGTCAAAATGAAAAGGCAACCTATGGAATGGGAGAAGATATTTTCCAGTAAAAGGTTATTATGCAAAATGTGCAAGGAAGTCCTACAACTCAGTAGCAAAAAAGGAAATAATCCAATTTAAAAATAAACAAAGAATCTGAATAGACATTTTTCCAAGGACATGCAGATGGCCAAACAGGTACATGAAAAGGTGCTCAACATCACTAATCAGCACAGAAATGTAAATCCAAACCGCAATGAGATATTACCTCACACCTGTTAGAATGGCTGTCCTCTAAAAGACAAGAGATACACACTGATCAGGATGTGGAGGAAAAGGAACTGCTGTACACCACTGGTAAGAATGTAAATGGGTGCAGCCATTATACAAAACAGTGCGGAGGTTCCTCAAAAAATGAAAACTAGAACTACCACATGATCCAGCAATCCCACTTCTGGGTCTATATCTAAAGGAAGTGAAACGACTACTTTGAAGAGACATCTGTACTCCCATATTCGGTGCAGCAGTATTCACAGCAGCCAAAGTGTGGAAACAACCTGTGTCTGTCGTCAGGTGAATGGATCAAGAAAATGCGATATACACACGCACACACACACACAAACACACAGGAATATTATTCAGCCTTCAAAAACGGTCTTGTCATTTGCAACAGCATGGATGAAGCTGCAGGGCATTATGCTAAGTGAAATAAGCCAGAAAGAAAAAGACAAATACTCCACGGTATCACTTATATATGGAATCTAAAATAAAATAAAAAAGTAAAACTCATAGATACAGAGAGTAGAAAAGTGGTTTCCAGTGACCGGGGGTTGAGGGAAATAGAGAGGGGCTGATAAAAGGATACAAACTTTCAGTTATAGGATGAATAAGGTTTGAGGATAATGTATAATATGGTGACTGTAGTTGACAGCACTCTATTGCATAATTGAAATTTGCTAGGAGAGTAGAACTTAAATGTTCTCACCATCCTTCCCCACCAAAAACGTGAGGTGATGAATGTATTCATTAAATTGATGGCACAAATCCTTTCACAGTGTATACTTATATGAAATTATCACATTATACACTTTAAATATTTTATCATTTTATTTGTCAGTTATACATAAATAAAGCTGAAAAAAAATAATTTGAAAAACCTGATCTACCTGAGGATAAAAAATTTCCACCTCTTCTTTCACATACCTCTTCCCCATTATGTCATATTTTAAAAAAGAAAGGCCCCCTCTTACTCTAATATTTCTATAGCATATTATTACCTTGTGGTAAAAAAAACACCTCTGTAATCCACAGGGATAGTTAGAAATACAGTATTGGTATTGTGTTGAGAAAGGAGTCACACTAATAAATAACAATTCCATTTGCAATTAGATGGTTTTCTATTTTGCTTTCAGAGATCTGCAATCAAGTTCTCAACGGATAGTACATTAAAAGCAAATTTTGGTGCTAGGTTTCCCCATGATTTTTGGCATATGATTCTGAGAGTCATATTGAGGGAATTGCTGTAATAAAACTCCTATTCCCACCTTCCTATTTACATGAACAAATTTTACCCAACATTTACATTAATAATAAAACACAAAAAGGTAGGGCAATAAAACTGAGATTAAACCCTATCTCAGTTTAGCCATATAAATAATAAGTAATTATGCTGAATTGATACCTGACCTAATTTTAGCAAAAATTACTTACTTGGCCTAATTTTAACAAAACCAATCAGTTCCCATCCAGCTCAGTAAGAAATAAATTAAAACAAAAATTTGATTTTTCTCTCTAATAATTACTTATCAAATATAGTTATGCTGTTTTTATCAATAGTATGCTGATGGTAATTGAAATGATAACTTAATCCAGAATATTTTTTAACCACAGCTTTTTGGTCACCAATAATTTAAAAATGTAATTTCAAAGGATATGCCTTTTGTTGTGATAATTAAGATAATTGACAAAAGACTTTCAAGAATAAAAATATGTCACATTAGGAATTCTTTGAAATTCTATGGTAGAAGCAGAATAGAAATATGAGTACAAGGAGAAAAAAAGGAAAGATGCAAAATCTCTTATTAAAAAACAACTTGTTTATATATTTAAAAAAATAGATGATATGATATTTAGATTACATTTGATTTTTTTAAAGTGCTGTAATATTTTTTAATGACAACATTTACAATAAACTGGAAGTTACATCCTTTGCAACTATTTTAACTCGGGATGAAAAGTTTAAAATGTCAGCTTAATAATGTGCAGGAGGATACAAAATTTTACAAAATTCTTTTGAAAGTGTAAAAGTTTGAAGACCGTTATTTTAAGAAACCTGGTCAGAGATCAGTGTGTAGAAGTGACTAGAATGGAAAAGAATGGGGATGAATTGGGTAGGACACTAGTTAGGAGACAATTGATTTTTTCCAGGTATAAGGAATTTGAACTATATTGGGCTCCCAGTCATGGAAATGAATAGAAACAGACTGAAAGCAAATGCTACTAAGAAATGAGAATTGCTAGTGTCAGTCTCTGCTTCATTTCATGTTAAGTTTAAATACTGACAAACAGAATTTCCTAATCTCAGTTTGGTCCTTCCCTCCTGTCCTCCTCCTGTTCATCCGTCTGCTAAGTGCTTGGACTTCTGAACCAGTTAACATCAGGTCTCTGGCCTCTGATAGCCTCCAGTCTAGCAGAGAAGCTTACAGCTGAGTACCATGCCGAGAGAGATGTCATCATACACGGCCCACATTACTCCACCTCTCTCCCCTTGTAACATCCTAGAGGATAGAGAACTGAAGCTTCCATTTCCCAGACTTCCTCAGATTCCACATGTGGCCCAGTATCTCTGCCAAAACAGACATATGAATGTCATATTTTGAAGACAGAGGTGTCACTTCTGCTGTTTCCATTAGCAAGCAGAGATGTGGAGGCTCTTCTTTTCTTTGTTTAAATATATGTTTATCGATTTCAGAGAGAGGAAGGGAGAGGGGGAGAGAGATGGAAACGTCAATGATGAGTCATTGATTAGCTGCCTCTTGCACGCCCCCTACTGGGGATCAAGCCCAAAACCCGAGCATGTGCCCTGATGGGGAATCAAATCGAGATCTCCTGGATCACAGGTCCATGCTCAACCACCAAGCCACGCAGCTGAGTGAGGCTCTTGTTTTTCTATGGCAATGTAGCAGAGGCTCCACTTGTTCTAGTTGATTCTCTCTTTGGTGAACTGGGTGTCTCCCGCCCTATCCTGGTGAAAGCTGTTCATGAATGTATCTAAATGGTAGCTTCAGAGTACTGAACCCTTACATACTGTTTATGAACTCTGTTTTTCCTGCCTCTTTGTTCCGCCCACTTGCCTTGGACTCCATTACTTCCTCTTGTGCCCTATGAACAGGGTGCCTTATGTAGCTCCTCCTTCACAGTGTGTTTTTTCTGCAGCTGGGTCATTTCCTTTAGGGTATTCTGTTTAGTTGGCCTAAGAAGTTCCCTGGGAAGCTAATTTAAAATGCAGACTCCCCACCCCAACCCTGATGCAGTAGGTCTGAGGTGTGGCTGAAAGTCTGCATTTTTAACAAATGCAGCAGGGCATCCTGACCCATTGGCCTTGTACTACACCTTGACAACTCTCTGATGTCAGTGCTTAGGACAGAGAGTAAGCCCTTGTTCCTTGCTTCTTCCCTGTACTGTGGAGGATGAGAAAAGAGAAAAGTCAAAGATAGCTCTATGCTGTAAGTTTCGATGACCAGGATTATGATTGCAGCACGGTTCCAACAGGGCAGTGAATAAGGTAAGCCAGTTTGTGCAGGACACAATGAATTCCATATGAGGTATGTTGGGCTTGATACCCAAAAGAAGATGGTACATTGTTGGCAGCCTGTAATAGATTGATGACTTGGCCCTGGAGGTTGGTTAGTGGGAAGGATTCTCTGTTGAGTGGACTTCAGAGAATCACTGCTGTAGCTAAACTATTTCTTTAGTGGTGCAACCATGATTGTTCTGAAGATGACATACACCTATTGGCATCATTCCCAGTATGACATGGAGTCAAATATATTTTGTATAAGACAAAATGTGAGAAGATTCATGGTAAGATAATCACTGTTATAGGTTGCCTAGGAGATGCCCAAGGCCCAGCTCTTTCCCTTAGACCTCTCCCTCTCTTCTTGAATCCTTTCTTCCCTTTTCTCCAGCCCAGTGGTAAATATATCTTAATTGTGTAAGTTGTGGAAGGAAAATTATGTAGGATAAATGTAAGAGAAGAGAATAAAAACTAAAACTACAAGTATTATTGTATATATTTCAGTTGGCCACAAACTAGGTAGGGTAAAATAATGCTCTTCCTGCAGCTGTCTCACAGGTCTTTGCATAAAGGAAAACTCTAGACTCTTATTCCAACCTATTGTAAAAGATCTGTTTCTTCTCCAGGACTTAAAGTCATTGTTTTAGAGAGGCTTTCAAGCTCTTTCTTCAAGTGAAATCTTATGCAGAAATAATATCTCAGAAATGTAATTATACTTGATTGAGTTCAAATGTATACCATTTATTTATTCTGAAGTTGTTGCCTAGGTTCATGAGAACAATGTGGCTATTTTTATGAAGATAAAAATTTAAAACTAGGGTATATGGACAATGGTAGTATGTGGGCAAACAAATTTCTATCCAAATTTATATTGATAAAATCCTGATTTATTCAGAAAAGTGGTTCAAATGGAATAAATTTTTTAACATGTTTTGTAATCTTGGGATACTGTAAATAAACAGATATGCCATCATTCCAGAGCCCTAATTCCGAAATCTACCCTATAATGATTTAACTTTGTCAGTGATTCAGTCATAAATATTCATTGAACACTTAGTATGTTTTAGATACTGAGATTATGTTAGAGAAAACAGACACCTGGAATTTATAGCTTAGCAGGGAAGATAGACATTAAACAAATAGTTGTAAATAATTATAAGTGCATAAATTACAAGTTGAATTCTGAGTATGCTGGGAATATATGACAGGAGATCTAACTTGTATAAAAGTGGTCAAAGATGTTTTTCCTAAAGAAATGATGTTTAAATTGAGACATGAAAGGTGAATAGGCAAAAGGAAGGGCAAAAAAAAGTATTCCAGGCCATGATGTGCAAATACCCAAGGTGGGAGAGGGCATGGTCTGTTTGCGAAACTAAAAGTCAGCATAGCTTTTACCCAATAAAACTGGAGAGACAGGTGAACTGTTTTTAATGCCAGTACTATATGATCCTTCAACCCTCCACCATTTGACATATAAACCAAGAGGCATTCCTCCAAGAGGTAGAGTGGATACCACAAAGAAAGCCGGTAACAGAAACTTTGAATTTTGAGCTTTTAAGACTAAACTAAAATAGTAACAGTCTGGGAATTAGCAAAGTTGGAGCAGTGTACTTGCTGATGAGAGTATAGTATGGGGCCTGCACAGGGGGCCTGAGAGAAGCACTTGGGCACTGTCTCACAGATAAAAATGATCCCCAGTCAGCTGTAAGGAGCAGCCAGATATTTTCCAATGTGGCAGAAAGTGACACTGAAGAGCAAGCACCAGGAGGGTGCTGGTGAAGCAATGTACACACCGATCAGCAAGTGTCTAGAGAAGGAGGAACAAGGGATCAGTGTATACTGGGGTGGGTTTGGAGTCCATCAGTTAATATTTCTTCTATCATCCTGACATATATATATTAAGTATTTGGGCCTTATATAAAAGATAATGGAAAGCCACTGAAGGATTTTATTTATTTATTTATTTATTTAAAATGTATCTTTATTGATTTCAGAGAGGAAGGGAGAGGGAGAGAGAGAGATAGAAACATCAATGATGAGAGAGTCATTGATCGAGCCCGCAACCCGGGCATGTGCCCTGATCAGGAATCAAACCCTGATCACCTGGATCCTAGGTCGACGCTTAACCACTGAGCCACACCTGGCCGGGCCACTGAAGGATTTTAAATAGAAACTTGAATTGATGATATCCTTCTAGCTGGGTATAGAGAATGGTTTGGAGGAGATTAGACTGATCTGGATGGGAAAATACTAGAAAGATATTGCAGTAGTCTAGGCAAGAGATGATGATAGCATGTACATGGCTGGTAGCAGTGGAGATAAAACAAAATAGACAGTTTATAGATATCTGTCTTAGTCTGCTCTGCTGCCATAATAAAATATATAATAAAGGCTGAGTGACTTAAAAAGCAGGAATTCATTTTCTCACAGTTGTGGAAGCTGGAAATCTCAGATCAATGTCGATGAGGGTTGGTTTCTGGTGAGAGCTCTCTTCCTGGCTTGCAGATGGCTGTGTCACACAGCAGAAAGAGATCTTTCTTCCTTTCTTTCTCTCTCTCCCTCTTCTTACAAGGCCGCAGTTCTATAGGCTTAAGGCCCCGACCTTATATGACCTCATTTAACTTTAATTGCCTCCTAAAGCCCCTATCTCCAGATATAGTAACAGCGGAGGTTAGTGCTTCAACATATGAATTTTAGGGAACACAATTTAGTCTGTAGCAATATCTTATATTTTTAGGAAATAGTGCTTGATTGGATGTAGGAATGAGGTGGAAGAGGGTAGGGGAGTCAAGGATAACACTTAGGTTTCTGGCTTGAGTAGAAATGATAGTTGCCATTTTTAGAGATTGAGATCACTGGAGGTAGAAAATATTTTGGGGAGAAATATTTGAACTTAATGTTATATGTGTTTATTTTGAACTGTCTATGAAATATCAATAAAGGAAATGCCAAGTTGGTTGTATGGATCTGGAATTCAGAAAAGACAAATGGGTACAAATGTAGATTTAGGACTCATCTGCGTAGAGATGATCATTAAGCCACTGGAGTAGGTGAGAGTCCCTAGGGCAGTGGTTCTCAATCTTAAATGTGCATCAGAATCTCTTGGGTTGCTTGTTTAAAACAGATTGCTTGGTCCACCCCAGAGTCTCTGATACCACTGTACTTTCAGAGGCTAATGAATATTTTAAAGCTTTTAAGATATAGTGGTAAATTACTTTCCAGAGAGCTCAGAACAATTTATATTTTTTGTCATTAGTATATAAAGGCCTTCTCACTGAACCCCTTACTGCATTGAATATTGTAATTTTTTAATATTAGAGACAAAAGAGTGAACTCATTGCAATTCTTTTTGCACATCTTTGGTTATCAGTGTGATGGGAAACATTCTCTCCTCCCCCCCATACTCCTCCCTCCCCATTTTAAAATGCTGTTTGCATGTCTTTTGGTTTTTGGTTAAAAACACTTTCTTTGTTTACATATTTATACTTTAGCCCATTTATTCTTTGACTCCTTCAATACACCATTGCATTTTGTGATCAGCATATTTGGGAGATAATTCACCCTGATAAAATGTATGTGAATCGTCATAATTAGGCAGGTCTTTAATATTCACCCCTGTGGATATGATGAAAATACTGGTATTTTTCCAAGATGAATAATATAAAAATGTGGCCTATATAGTGCTAGAGGCAATTTCCATGTATATATAGGGTAAGTAAAATCAAGACATTGTCATTCTGATTGACCTTAGGTTGTCCTATGGCCTTTTAAGGGGGCAGTGGCCCAGAAATTCTTCCTCTTTTTCTAAATGTAAAACACACTTGACTGGCTCTGGTAAACTGTCCATGACCTAATGTTCCATCTTACACAATCCCATTACATGTGAAAGCCAGCCCAAATACTTAGCCAGACAGCAGTGAAACTACTGATGACAAGACCAGACCCTGCTGGGAGCTCAGCTGTCTTGTCTCTGTGGCTCTTTCAGTCAAAACTACGTTACTTTTCCGACAACCTCTTTCAGTGAACAATGTTAGATGGCTTGAAATTATACTTCAATGTATGCTTCAAACACTCTATGACTCTTTCCTGGCCTGCAGCCTCTTTGCTAATTTATCATAACATCTGCTTTGGCCCCCTGTCATCACTTCTTTTGGCATCTGACAACCTCAATGCAATGAAGCTGGGATTAGGTCTGGTTTGATGGCTGCGAAGCAAATGTTCCCACAGTCATCCTCAAATTGCATTTCTTAAACACCCACCCTAGAGTTAGTTAATCATAGAGATACTTTCTGGCTCTTTGAAGGGAAGGATAGCCATCAGATTGTGCAGAAATGCACAGAGGCATAATTTGGCATCATAGTTAATTCTCTTCATGTCCAAAGGACATTGGATTTTACAATATATTTTGACTCTGAATGGAGATTTTGGGATCCTCTACCTCTTCTTAAATTGGTGAAATGGACTTGAACTTTGAGCTTAGACAGACCGGTCTTCTGGTCATGTGACCTTGAGCAACTTTCTTCATTTCTCAGAATTCATACCTTCATCTGTGCAATTGGGTAATATATTTCCCACAGGGCTGCTGTGAGAATGTGGAAACATGTAAAACACATTGCAAGTGCTCAAATATCAGTTCCCTTCCCTGCTGACTAGGAGTAGCCATCACTTTATGAAGAGCTGTCAGTGCATGACTAAGATTCAGAAGGTACATTCTGTAATGAATAGCCTGATTCTTGAATAATAATGGCTCAGCAGCAAGGGCTTGAGTAATTGTTTTATTACTTTGAACTTCCTTTGACACAGGGCCCCACCCAGCCCATATGAAAATGAATACTACTGAGCAGCCAAGTGTTCCTCTGTTGTAAGCACATTCAACACAATTTTTTAAAAAAGTATTTAAAGGCCAGGAATCAAATAACTACACTTGAATATTGCATATGAAGATAAAGATTCTCAATACATCCAAGGACTCTTATATGTCACATCCTTAGCATGACTATCTCCCCGTTTCTTTTTACAGTTCATGATGAATGATATGAGGAGACAAAGAACTAGAGACAGAGAATGTTCCTGTTCTGGGCTCCATTGAGGGCCCCTGATGCAGTTTCCTGCCAGGCCTCCACTTACTCTTTGTTGAAGATGTTTCACAATTATAGTAACACCATAATTAGAACTTCTGAAAATCACAAATTAGATAAAAGCTGGCTTTACTTTAGACCCCATTGATGTAGGGTGAGATGGAATATGTGATATATACTAATTATCTATCAAGCATATCCACTTATTAAAACAGAATCTCTAATCTCTAAGCAAGTCATCGTCAGCTTAGTCTCACTGCCATGTTTATGCCAAAGAAAAAAATTGTTCTAGATTAAAAAAAATATATTTCACTCCTTTGATTAATTCAGATTATGTGTACACACAACCTCCAACACTTTCTAGTTCAAATTTAACAGATGTAATTATTTGAATGTATTTTTCTTTAAGCATACTCAATAGAGATATGAAAATCAAAATTTATATAAAATATAGTGTAGTTTAGAGGCTGGTTATTAACTTGATGAAAAAGATTTCCTTCTCTAGTTGAAACTTTTCTGGTTCAACTAAGTTGCTGATAAGATAATGGAAAAGCCAGGCAGAGAAGAGCTCTGGTCTAGATTCTAGGGCCGTAACCCAAACACTTCTGCCTTGTTGGTTATAATTCTCTGGTCCTTAGTTCTTTAATATTAGAGGTTTGAACATGATAGTCTCTATGGTTTCATCTATAAAGTCAAGTTAAAAGAACTCATCTATTATATAAACCCAAGGCCCAAATTTCTGTCTTGGACATTGAGTCACTTAAGGAATTGTTAGTGGCACAGGAATTTTTCAAACTCTAATAATCCCCATAATTTCTTAATTCTATGATGAAGTGACACTGGTAATAGAGTTCTAAATATTTTATTATAAAATAGAAATTTAACATTAAATTCAAGGGCATATTGAGAAAAAATGGTTCAAGTTAAAAGCATGCTACTGTTTCATATGATAATGAATTTATTCAAAAAGCTTGCAAAATCTCTAACTAGTGCAGTATTATGTTTTACAACTTATTTGTATAGTCTATTGAGCAGTGCCTTTCCTATTTGATTCAAATTTTGTAAGTTCACATTAATGAGTACATTTTCCTTCATATCACACCTATCATAGTACATGACTTGAGTCCTAAATTTAAATTCATATTGCATTACAATTCCCTTGCCTTCTTCTGATATATTTAAGAAGGTAGGTGGAATTAATCACATTTTTGGACATTTAGGATAACTCATTATTTAAAATAAATTTGAGAACTGAAACTCTACTAACCATAAGAATGGCTTTAAAAGTGAGTCACTCAATTTAGTGGTCAACCTGTTTTTCAAAAGTTAGGTCTGAATGGAAAATTGAGACAGCAAAGGACTATTAATAATGACAGGAGGTGGGTGAATAAACAGGTGTAGTAGATTGTGGTGACAGAGATGTGAAATTGCTGCAATTCTAAAGAACCACATCCCCATTTTTTTTGTCACCTTCTCAGCAAATGGTGGTTTTATGATTTGGAAAAAGATGTACTGATGAGACAGATGAAACCATCAAAATCTTTTTTATTCAAGAGAGTGAAAAGATTTCAATATAAAATTTTAAGACTCAAAAATAAGAATGAGTAATGTTTGTTTTAATCTGAATTTTATACTAACCAAACATTTTCACAAGCATTTATACTGATCCTGACTAGGAAGTCCTTCCTTTCTCACACCCAGGACTTGAACAGGTCTTACTGACTCTGTATCTTAAATATCTTCAGTTGCATTCTTTTTTCTTTGTCTTCACTTTCACTAGCTAGGCTGATACTATTATATTTCTTACCTGGATGACTGCAGCAGCTCGCAGCTGCTTGCCCTGTTTCCAGCATTGATTCTCTGTTCTGCCAACAAATTGACCTTCTAAAACACAAATCTGATCATGGCCTCCTTCTGTTTAAAAGCCTTCAATGTATTCCCATTTTCTCAAGAATAAAATTCAAACCTTTAGCATGACATACAAGATTCTTTATGGTCTAACATTTGCCTTGTGTTCAGCCTTGCCTGTCAGCACTCTGTTCCTCTCTCCAACTTAACTTCTTGGTCATGCTGAACTAAATTTTAGTTCCCTGAATTCACATGGCTTTCTCATCACACTTCTCTGCACATTCTGCTCCTCTTACTTGGAATGGCTTTTCTCACTTCTTCATCTAGGAAACCCTTACTCATCCTTTAAGACTCAGCCACCACCTCCTTTCCTTGTCTTTAATCATTCTTTCATTTTGGTGTTACGCCAGTGTGTTCCCATGCCTATCTCACTGCATACTTCACTCTACTCTAAATTGCACTCCATCGTTGCACTTGTCATGTTCCTCTGTGCTGAGATCTAGAGGAAAAGGACTGTCTTGTTCACCCTTTTCTTTCAACATTTAGCATTCATGCCTGGCACAGAGTGGGCATTCTGTAAATGTATGTTAAATAACCAATGCATAAGTAATCCAGGAAAGAAAAATTCAACATGAAACAACTTTAAAATGGGATTATTTATGACAGTTACCAGTTCAGATTGTTTTTAATGCTATTGCAGCTGCTCCAACCTACTACTGGAAGGCCCAAAAGCATACAAAAAACTCACAGTAAACATGATTTTCTACCTAACTGAAAAGAACCACATTAAAACAACCACCTTTCCTGGTACTCTTTTATTTTACTTGGAAAGGAAAGACAACCTTCCGTCCCCTAATTTTATCAGTTCATAATTTTCCTTCTCTCAAGCTGCAATTATCACTGGCATCTGAAATCTCTGTAACCTTTTCAATCCCAGTTAAAACAGAAGAGATAACTACAGTTTACACCTCTTCAAAGGTTTTTGTAAAGTTATTAGAAATTTTACTTATATGTTCACAAGGTAATCTGTGAAAAATGCAAGTTCCAAAACAGTATACTTTCATAGAGGGAAACAAAAGGCAAAGCAAGGATGAATCTCCATAAACTTGAGCACCCAGGAAATATTTCCTTATTTTTCTATATGCCTGTCATTCTGTGAACTTAATTTCTATATAAGCCCCAGTAGAAAGGCTAGAATGAGAGGTGACATAAACTTAATTGCAGTCAATTTGGACTTCTCTTTCCTTCTTGATGTCCCTGGGTGTTAGAGGGGTGCAGAGAAGGGGTGCTTGGTCCTTACTCTCGTTATGTAACCAACTATATATGTCGAGTGTTTTTGTAATGTATGCATGAACAAATGACAGGGTACAATGACAGGTCACACCCAGTTGAAAATGATCTGAAATTGGCTATTGTAGACATCTGAGATACTGAAAGCAAAAGTGGTAGCATAGTGCTCTCTACCAGAACCAAGTGATCTATTTTATTATCTAAACTCGAAAGCATTTCACATGTCTTCTTAGAACCTCAAACCAATTTCAAATAAGTTAAAAATGTTATACAATGTTAATGCATGTAATGAGTTCTACATAAACTAAAATATTCTATAAGGTTCTATATATGTAACATTGGATTGAACAACAAAGTTAAAAGTAGATGATTTTATTTGTAGGAAATCATGATCGCCAAACAAATTCTATAGTTTTAAAAACAAAAGAAAATAATAATGACTTTGAAGTACACAAAAATATAAGCCCACTCAGAACTACATTTGTGTTCAGGTAGCTTTGTATGTAACAGTAGAAAAATATCAGAAAAATACATTTTGAGGTATTAACACTGATTATTCAGTAGCAAGACCACTGATAATTTAATAATTTTTTCTTTTATTTTTCTCATTTTGTAAATTCTATAATACATATGTATTATTTTTAGAATAAAAATAATTAAATTGCATTTCTAAGCAGGGGTTGCATGTGTGCATGTGTGTGTACCTGATAAGTGTGAAGGTAGCATGAGAGCAGACTATATTCTAGTGCAATAGAGAGAAACTAAAGTGATGATGGAAATGGGGAGAACATGCAAGTCATGTAGATGAAAGAAGGCAGGTAAAGTGGAAAGGGCACACCTTGTCTCAAGGGGGCAGCTGTTACTCATTGCCATCTGACTGTTGCTATATTGCTATAGCTCTGTATCAATTTTTCATGAGAAGCCAGATAACTAGAGTTTTATGTGAATTTTTTAAATGTTGCAAATAAATTATTTTTTAATCATCAACACTGTATCTGCTAAACCAAAGATGTCTGCAGGACAGATGTAGCTTCCAGGCAGCACATTTGGCCTTCTGCGCAGACCTGTTAGTTCATATTTTGATAAGTTAGTTTATAATGCTTCCCAACATATTTGATCCCAGGGCACACATAAAAATGTGATAATATTTGTACAGCACATTGAAGGAAGCTTCCTGCTGCCTAGGGGTATCTGAACTGTGGCCTCCTAATGCTAAGGTCTCAGCCCTCATCCCTGAATTATTGAGGAGCTATCTTGGGCACCCCTGTAATCTATTTTAATCCATTGGCAACACTCACTATGGCATGCCCCACTCTGCATTAGAAAACATGGAATAATGTCTGGAGGAAATGAGATGAGCATAGCTTTTGTTGTTGGTAGAATAGGGAACAAGGATGTGAAGAGAAATCCCAGGACATGGAGAAGTATTTGGTGGGAAGTAGGGAGGGTGGCTGGTTGGGCTGGAGCACCTCAGTGAAGAACCCAAATCCTGATCAGCTGGTGTAAGTTTCTTAAAGACAAGGAGTGCAAAGGTCTTTGTATCCCTAGTGCCTGGCACAGAGGCTGATGTAGAAAGTGCCTAAAATGTTTGTTGAATGAAGAAATGAATGAAATGCAATCCCAGGAGGCTAATCCAGGAAGGAGAGGGCTTATCTCAAGGTTCTACCACTTTTTGAGGATGGAAGGTAGGAGTGGTTCCTTATCTACCTGACCCATGGATACCTACCATTCCTCCCCCTGGACCCCCAATCCCCTTCCCTGAAGAATTTTCCTTATCCCTCAAAGAGTACTCTCAGGTTTATATTGTCTTTCCTTTCTCCCCACTCCATGGGGTATAATGGGAGAAAGAAAAGACTATTTAGTTTCAATCAACTAAGGGTGCACAAAGATTTCTAAGGGGCAAGAGGGCCTAAAGATAGATTTACTGGATAGATCTAGCTTCTGGATCGTCAACTTCCTTTATTCTTCTTCAAATTGATCTGAGAATACCCTTGCTTTGTGCTCTTTTCCTCTTTCTCACCTTTTCTTACATAACCCCCTCCTCCTCTCCTACACCATGAAAGAAAGGCTGCCTTCCCTCTCAGATGTTACAGCAGCACACTGCACTGGGGTGGAAGAACCTCTAAAGTGCCAGACAAGAAGATAATTCAGGCCAGCAGGGCGTGGCTCAGCAGTTGAGTGTTGGCCTAGGATCCAGGAGACCGTGGTTCGATTCCGGGTCAGAGCACATGCCTGGGTTTCGGGCTCCATCCTCAGTCGGGGGTGTGCAGGAGGCAGCAGATCAATGACTTTTTCATCATTAATGTTTCTCTTTCTCTCTCCCTCTCCCTTCCTCTCTCTGAAATAAAGATATATTTTTTTTAAAAAAAGAAGATAATTCAAATTAATGGTGTACACAGTGAGAGGGAGGCATAATTATAATAATCCATTTGAAACTCAGAAGGTTTTCAATTCTTCACTCTCAACAAAATTGAAGGAGGAATTAATTGACTGGTCACTTGGTAACTCATTAAACATAATTTTTAATGATACATTAGTATGTGATTTTAGTTATATAACTCTAAGAGGTTCAAATAATTGCAAGCTATTGATGTAATAAAATTCCTTTCAGCTCCACCTCCTCATTTATGTGAATAATATTTTTCAGAGCTTACATTTAAAAAAGGAATAAAATGTATGTCTAATTCTGGGAATAAATAATATTCACTCATAGATATATAAACTAATTGAAAAAAGGCCCATTCTCTCACTAAAAGATACATTTGCAATAAAATTTTAACTTTTTATACTTAACATTTATTTAAATGTATCAATTATGTTATTTGATCAGTTTTATCTATTTAATAACTGTGATGGTAACTAAAATAGAGAAGGAAAAAAATAGAGAAGTATTACAGAACTAGAGAATATTTCAATTTGCATATTTTTATTGCAAAGAATTATGATAGAATGATCAAAGATTTTCAAGCATCAAAATGTGGCATATTAGGAAAAATCTTGGGGGGAAATGGAATTGAAATATGAGTTCAAGGAGAAAAAGAAGTGATGTAAAATTTCTGACAATTGAAAGTATTTATCCATATATATTTTTATTTTTTATTTTTATTATTTTAAAATCTTTATTGTTGAGAGTATTATATATGTTCCCCCCTTCCGTCCCCCATTACTCCCCTCCACCTGGATCCTGCCCCATCCCAGGCTTTCACCACCTATTGCCTGTGTCCATGGGTTATGCATGTATGCATATAAGTTCTTTGTTTAATCTCTTCCAGCCCCTCCCCCCCTTCCCTCTGAGATTCGCCAGCCTGTTCCATGTTTCCATGCCTCTGGTTCTATTTCATTCATCAGTTTATTTTGTTCATTAGATTCCTTGTTTATTTATTTTGAATTTTAGATTCAATTGTTGATAGATAGATATATATTTATTGCCACTTTATTGTTCATATATTTATCTTTTTTTTCTTCTTCTTCTTCTTAAAGAAGACCCATTAACATTTCATGTAATACTGGTTTGGTGGTGATGAACTTTAGGTTTTTTTGTGGGGTTTTTTTGCCTGTGAAGCTCTTTATCTGACTTTCAATTCTAAATGATAGCTCTTCTGGGTAGAGTAATCTTGGTTGTAGGTTCTTGTTTTTCATCATTTTGAATATTTCTTGCACTCCCTTCTGGCCTGCAAAGTTTCTGTTGAGAACTCAGCTGACAGTTGTATGGGTGCTCCCTTGTAGATAACTAACTGCTTTCCTCTTGCTGCTTTTAAGAGTCTCTCTTTGTCTCTAACCTTTGGCATTTTAATTATGATCTGTCTTCGTGTGGGTCTCTTTGGGTTCATCTTGTTTGGGGGACTCTGCACTTCATGGACTTGTACATCTATTTCTTTTACCAGGTAAGGGAAGTTTTCTATCATTATTTTTTCAAATAGGTTTTCAATTTGTTGTTCCCTCTCTTCTCCTTCCAGTACCCCTATGACGCAAATGTTGGTGCTCTTGAAGTTTTCCTAGAGGCTCCTTACACTAGCTTCATATTTTTGGATTCTTTTTTCTTTTTGCTGTTCTGATTGGGTGTTTTTTGCTTCCTTATATTCCAAATTGCTGATTTGGTCCGTGGCATCATCTACTCTACTGTTGATTCTCTGTAAATTATTCTTCAATTAAGTTACTGTATCCTTCATTTCTGACTGGTCCTTTTTTATGTTTTTGATGTTCTCACTAAGTCCCTTGAAAGTGTCACTAAATTCCTTGAGCATCCTTATAACCACTCTTTTGAACTCTGTATCTGGTAGTTTGCTTGCTTCCATTTCATTTAGTTCCTTTTCTGGAGGTCTCTTCTGTTCTTTCATTTGGGATATGTTTCTTTGTTTCTGCATTTTGGCTGCTTCCCTGTGTTTGTTTCTGTGTATTAAGTAGAGTTTCCATGTTTCCTGGAATTGGTAGAGTGACCTTATATTGTAGGTGTCCTGTAGGGCCCTGTGGCTCAGCCTCCCTAATCACCTGAGCTGGGCACTCTAGGTGCACCCCTGTGTGGGCTGTGTACTCTGTCCTGTTGCAGTTGAGCCTTGATTGCTATTGGTGTCACTGGGAAGGGTTGACCTTGAGGCAAATCAGACCAGCTGCTATGCAGGAGGTGCCCCTATGGAGCAAGACTTACTTCAGTGGGGCTTTGGTGCGCACCGAGTCTGCCCCTTGAGTGTGTCACTAGTGGAGGTGGTAGGGTTGTAATCTGGTGTGGTCTGAAGCTGACCACTGGGTTCACTGACTCTGGGGCCTCCCAGGAGGTGCAAAGTCAGCTACTGCCTGTGCCCTGCCTGGGGCCACCTGGCATGAGCTACAGAGTGATGTGCAGATGGCTGCTACTTGTGTTGGGCTTGGAGGTGCCCAGGAGACGCCAAGCTGTGAACCAAGGCAGGCTGCTGCTAGTGCCGGCCTGGGTGATTTAGCAAGTGGTATGGGGCACACTGAGGCCAGCTGCTGCTTGTTTGTGAAATTTTAGGAAAGTCTGAAGCCTGAGCCAGGACAGGCCATTCATGTGGAAAAGCCACTGCAAACAGCTGGGTGGGGCTGAAAACTGGGTGGGGTAGGGTCTCAGGGAGTCACCAAGGCAGGGTGAACAGTGAGGGCCAGGTTGATGGAGACTCAGATATGATGACTGCCAGTCAGCACTTTGGTGGGAGGTCTTGGGAAAGTAACAATGGCCTCTGCCAGCACTTCTGTCTGGGAGAAAGTTGTCCCCAGTTCTTGCCCTGATGCCAGACAATTTAATTCCTTGACATATGTATGTCCTGGTTCCTTTCAAGCTGCTGCCCCAGTGCTGGAGCTCAGAGGGAGTGAGTCTGAGTAAGTCCATGCATAGGCCCTTTAAGAAGAACTGCTTGGGACTCCAGCAATCTCCATGTCACTCAGTCACAAGCTCTGCTGTGACTTTACGGCCCTAATTTATAGGGACTTCTCTTCCTAACACTGGAACCCTGGGATGAGGGGTCTGGTGTGGGGTTGGAGCCTCTTGCTCCGCACGGGGTGGGGGATGGGGTGGCTTCACAGCCAAGATATCTCCCCCGATTAAAAAACTGCCACACGCGGGTGTTGGACCAGCCGGTTTTGCTCCTCTGCCCCTGCTACCAAACTCTATGTGGCTTCTTCTTTAATTCTCTAGTCGTACGACTTCTGTTAAGCTAGATTTCAGGCAGTTCTGAATGATGGTTGTTCTCTAGTTTAGTTGTAATTTTGATATTGCGGGAGGAGGTGAGTCCTGTGTTTACCTACACCACCATCTTGACCCTCCAGGTGTCCATATATATTTTTTAATGGATGATGGTGGGAATCAAATCCCTATGGTATTTAAATTCCGTGATTGTATTTGAGTGATATAGCACTGTAATTTAAACATTTCAATATTATAATGCACCAGAAATTATATCTTTTGCCACTATTTAAATGATGATGAAAAAGTTTAGATGTAAATTAAAAAATGTGTGAGGGAATATAAAGTTTTTCAAGATTATTTTAGGGAGCATGCAAGCAGAGTCTAAAGACCACTGGTTTAGGAGTCAGGCCTAGAATAAAATAAAATTCTATTTACTTTTTTCAGTGGTAAGATAGTCTCCATCTTAGAATTGTAATAATTGGTCTTATCTTTTACTTCTTCAGTGGAGCAGATATGAAAATGCAACGAGAAAATCTCAGTAATTAGCTGTTAGTAATAAGGAGCAACATCTAAAGTATCTAGCTTTAAATGACTTCTAAATGCAGATGACTCACAAACATATAATTCTAGCCCAGATCTCTCCTCTGTGTTCTAGATTTACATTTCCAGCTACCTGTGACAGATCCACATAGTCTCTCTCATCCTCAGTTTACCAATATCATGTCCACTATTCCAATTCTGATACCATGATTACCTTCCCCAGACCCCAAATTGGTTTATTTCCTCAATTAATATTTCCTTCCTCAGCATTTTAGGCACTCCAGCTCCTGCTGCTGTGGTGGCTGCCACCACTGGAACTTCTAGGTTACCTGGAGGATGGAGCAGGAAAGGAATAAGAAAAAGGGGGAAAGAAAGATAAAATAACACTACTAAGGGATTTCTTCAGTTTTTCTCTGAGTGTTAGGGTCCTCTTTCTTGCTCCTTGGGCCATAACTCAAGTGTTCCTCTAGAGCTCTCTCTGTCCAGGCCCGGTTCCCACTTTCGGTTTCAGGCTGTCCCTGAGTCCAGGCTAGGAGATACTGGAGGGCAAAGAAAATGGGAAACTCCCTGCTGGTTCAGCAGGACTTCAGATTCCCATCTTCTTTTCGAGCCTGCCTGCTGAGATTTCATTTTAGAATAGTCATGTTTGCTGTCCATTTTATATTTGCAGTCAGCGGGAAATATAGAATAAAGTTCGCTTCTCTGGAACCGGAACCTCTGTATTCTGTGCCTTAGCTTCTTATTCTAGGATAAGCATTTTCCATTTTTGTTAAATAGTTAATGAGTGCATACTACACTCTCGATTGGACATTTAGGTTGTTCCCAGTTTCTCCCTATTTAAATTATGATGGTTAGGAGAACTCAGGAAAATTTCTCTCTCTTTGTGGGGCCTAGGCCTTCCACGCAAATTCTTTATTGTAATGAGACTTTCTCCTTTTCACCATCAGACTGTCTCTCAAATTAGCTGAAGCTAGTAGGTGTTAAGTTATAAGCAAGATCAAGCAACTATGTTACAGTGCAGTGGTTTGAATTTAGGGGCAAATTTTGTATTTGACCTGTAAGATGGTGAGTGGCCTATATAGCATTGTAATTTGAGGGTGCACGGATGGTCCAGTCCATGTATGCCTGGCCATTGTTGACAAGACCCATGACTATATCTGGATAGCCCCATAAACATTAGAACCCTTTGACTCTCCCTGGGACAACCTGGAATAATAGGATGCAGGTCAGTGTGATGTGTTACACTTGCTGGAACCTACAGAAAGTACCACTTTCCTCTCCTGTGGGTAGGAGGCAGATCCCTGTGATCCTGGGAGACTCATAGGCATCCAGATGCTTCCAGTCCTCTCCACTGTCAGTGTGCTTTTGCATCTCTCCTGGAGTGGTGAGAATTATAACCCTTACTCTCTCCTGGGGCAAAAACCTTGCTCCTGCCCACCCCCGCCATGGAGACTGCAGAGGGCCGGAGGTGGCATAAAGCTTGCTTTTTGAATCATATATCATATCATGAGTCTGTATTCTTTGTGTAAGGGCTCACTTGATTTAAGGAAAGAGAACCAGATTTTAATTCCAGCTTGGGTAGTAGGCAATTACTCTGATTTTCTTCTGTCAGGATTAATCTCTCTATGTGGTTAGATTTTTCTCTGGAAAGATGGTACCAATTTATATTTCTACTAAAAACATATTAAAATGCCTGTTTTACTGCACCCTTACCAATAATTCTCATTTTTAATATTCATTAATTTGACAGATGAAAGATTTTTTTGGGGGTCTTAAATGTTTATTTTTTTAATTGCCTGTGAAATGGAACATTTTTCCATTTTCACTGCTAGTTGAATTTCCTCTCTTGTGAATTTTCTGTTCTTGTTCATTCCCCAAGTACTTCCCTACAGTTCTTAAGTGTTCCATATTTAAAGATTTAACATTTGATATTTATTGTTTAGAAAAATCAGGGTGGAAATATAAAGAAGTATAATGAAATGTTATTCTCTAGTTCTGAAATTATTTTGCTGCATTGTTTATTCTAGGTCTACATAGGAGAATGGTGGCAAAGTTTTCATTAATAACTGAAATCTAGAATTACTCCAAGAGCCTAAATTAAGGCCGCGACTTAAGTTTTGTTCTTCCAACTTTTTGATCAAACATGCTGTCTTCCTGCCCTGCCTGCCCTCTGGTGGAGGTGCTAAAGAGCAACCAGGAGATCAAGCAAGCCTTAAAGGGGAGTAGTGACAAAATACCTAAGGTTTGCCAAAATGGCAAGCCAGCCCCTGAATAATTAAAGAGCCAGTGTTTGACTAAACAAACCTCTGTTCCTTGGTTTTTCTAATATTAAATGGGGCCGACAGAATTTACCACGAGGCTATTATTCCCAAGCTAGTACCTTTCCATGTGCTGCTTTCCATCTTTGGTCTTGTTGACCTGATGATTCCTGCACAGGAGAAAAAAAAATCCCCCCCCCCCCCCCCCAATTCTGTATCTAGAAAAGAACACAGGTTGCTATAGTGTAAAGAGCAGTGGGCTGGAAAGTGAAGATTATGGTCCTAGCTCTGGTACTTGCTAACTAGCTGGGAGGCCTTGGATAAGTCCCTTAAGCTTTCCGTGTCTGGGTTTCTTTATCTGTAAATTAATAACAGTCATATTAATAGGTTTATTATGAGGCTCAAGAGAGAGAATGTTAGTGAAAGTGCTTTGTGAACGATAAACCTCTCTACAGATCTAGGGAAGCAATTTTCAACCTTTTCATCTCATGGCACACAGAAATTAAATTACTAAAATTCTGTGGCACACCAAAAAATATATTTTTTTGCTGATCTGACAAAAAAATAGGTATAATTTTGATTCATTCACACTGACGGCTATTGTTGTGTTGGCTGTTGTCATTTTTTTTATTTGACAGTTTAAGGGAAAAGAGGTCAGTGCCCCTGACTAAACAGTCCGGAATTGCTTGTTTTAAAAATTCTTGCTGCGCACCAGTTGCAAATCGCTGATCTAAGGTAATATTAATAGTGTTGACAACCCTTCTTTCTGAATCAGTGTTTAACTTGACAGTTGCCTCTGCATTTTAGAATAATAAATAATCAGTTTATCTTTTCATCTTTAGCAAATAAATGGAGCCTTTGGTCTCAGATCCACAGAAAAAGCAAATTACATGTCCTGATGTGACTCAGATCTCTGTGTGTACTCTCTAGATTTCACTTTCATTTTTGTTTTAATTATAACATTGAAAGAGTGGAAGGTTTAAAATAGTACCCTTCAGAATCAGTCATTATTTACTGACTCTCCATTTCAAAAATATTGCTCATGTCTTTAAAAAAAATGACCAGTTTCTTTTATTGTTACCTTGACTTAAATATGAATTTATTGACATGGTAATGAAAATGATTTTTAGTTTGTTAAAAAACTTTTTCTTGAAGCTGTAATAACTAAGAAGATTTAAATATTTAAACATATTAAATGTTTAAATTGTTTAAAATTTTAAATTAAATTGCTTACATATTTTTTGTGTGGCTGAAGATAAATGTGAAAATGCATAGAATTATTTAACTAGAAGAGTTGAGAGTTCTGCGTTACTTTCTCTAGTATACACACCATGTCTCCCGCCTCCTCCAACCCACTTTAGTGCACTATCCTAGAAAAAAAAACAAAAAAGGTAGCTATCTGAAAAGAGATAAAACTGTCAAAGGTGCCTGTCCAAATCACCATTATTCTTGCCTAGGTGTTTACAATGGCCACCTATCTGGTTTTCCAACTACCATCTGTTCTTGAAAGAACAGGCAGAATGATTCTGTTAAAATCCAAGACAGATAATGTCCAATGACAGATATGCTCAAAACTTCTGATGGCCTTTACTCTGTGGTCCTCTTTTCCTGCTCACCCCTTCATTCCTTCAGTCCAGCCACACTGGCCTCCTGGCCACACCATGTCCACTTCAGCCTTGCCCTGAAATACGCTTCCCTCAGATACCTGCACGACCAGCTTTCTTACCTCCCTGTGGTCTATTCATTCTCCCAGTGACATCTTCCCTGTCACCTCTTTTAAAACACAACTCTGAAACTACCCCTGTATTCCTTCCTTCCATAATATTTATCACCATCTACATACAATATGTTTACTTATTTCTTTTTTTTTATTATCTGTCTCCCTCTCTAGAATGTGAACCCCAAAGGGCAAAGGGTTTGTCTGTTTTGTTAACTGTTTTGTCAACATCCAGAAGAGTGCCTGGCTCATAGTAAATGCTCGGTAAATGTTTGTTGAATGAATAAACGAACGAATGGATAAAACAAAGATTAGTCATGGTCTTGTTTGATTTGCAACACTGTAAAAATTGCAAAATTTTCATCACAAGTTTTTAAAAAGCCACAAAACTTTGAATATATTCTGATAATGAGACTTGCTACTATAATACCCAAGGTATCAGTGTTCTCTTCTTCCACCCCCTGCTCCATATATTTTGGTTATTCTATGTCTCAAGAATTAAGATCTCCATTAATTATTACTGTCTTGTTTCCTGTGAGTATAATTGAATGCATCACTTCTAGTTTGGCATGAAAGGAGGAAAGAATTGAATAATAATGAAACATCTGTCCTTTACTTTCTTTGACACTATAGTCTCCTGATGATCTTAGTAGGGGCCACCCATTGTCTGACTTATTCTCTCCCGTTTCCCAAATATAGGTATTAATAAAAGATCTTGCTTGGATCTCTTGCTTTGCATGCTCATGTGGTTTCTCTTATCTCCTTTTCTCAGATTACTCTCAAATTTGTAAACCCAATCTTGACATTTCTTATTGGCTCCCAGTTCTGTATTTCCCAGACTGAGCATCCATCTTTCAAGTTCTCAAACCTCATATGTTTAAAACCAAATTTATCTTTTTCCATTAAAACTGGATCCTGTTTTAGCAATTCATTTCTGTTGATGACCCTGCCTTCTTCCAAGTTTGGAAACATTTCCAAGGTTCATGCCTTTTTTCATATCGTCAATTGCCAAGCCTTGTTGCTTGTACTTCTAGAATACCTCTTGATTAATCTTCTTTGTTTTCAGTGGAGTGGGGCTGGGGTCTGAGATTGTGCATTTCTAATATGTTTCTGAGTCAAGCTGATGTTTCTGGTCTGTTGACCACACTTTGAGTAGCAAGGGCCTGGTTTAGGGTGACAGTGACCACCCGAATCTAGTCTCCCACTTCCCATTCCATGGCCACCTCTAAGAAAAACTCAATTATTTTCCAAAATGGAGATCTGATATTGCCCAGTTTTGCTTTGAAAGAGAATAGGTCTTTTCTATGTCGTAGAAGATTTGGAAAGTTATAGAGTCAGGAGATAAAAAGTTCAAATCAGCTATAATGGTCAATTCACAGTCAATCATTAATGCTTTGGGGTATATCCTTTTAGTCCTTTTTTTCTTTGCATGTAAATATATGTTCAGGTTATACCTGTATTTTTAAGCTATAAAGGAATCATTTATATCTTTCTTTTGTTGCCCAGTGTATGCATTTTCTCTCCGAGTGTGCTGAATCCTCTGTCTTGCAAAGTAGAATCTGCCTTTTCTATAGACACTCAATGCTCCTTTTCTCAACCTCCCTTACATCTGGGAGCTGGGGACTTCATGCAGCCAAACAGATGCATCCTCTCCAGACTTTAATTCAGGAGCTGGTGACTCAAAGCGGCAGGAATGACGCAGAATCCATTCTGGCCAGGGGATGGCAGCCATGGCAGCTGCATCCGGTTTCCAGTGGCAGGAGAGACAGCTGTTCCCTGGCAGTGTGGTGTCCAGCATCTGAGGACTTCTCAGTACAAGCCGTGGGGTCAGTGCTTGGCAGCTGTGGTGGTGACTTCACAAGACCAGCTCTGTGGAGTGTTTTGGGTACAGTTCTTGCCCAGTGTTTTGTCTTTCCACCTTTACTTCTTAAATGAGCTTAAAAGTTGACTTAATTTACTGACAACAAATGCTAACAGTAAGTAACTCTTAGTGCTTACTGTCTAAGATAATGTGTCAGGCAAATTTCAAAGTGCTTTATGTGTATTAACTCATTTAATTATTACAACAACTCTCTGATGTATGTTTTGGTGTTATCTCCGTTTTATAGATGCTGAAACTGAATTACAGAGATGTTAGGTTACTTGATCAAGGTCACATGACTGTAAATGGTGGCTCTGAAATTCAAACTTAGTCAGTCTGATATAGTTCTTAAGAGTCCTGACTGACACACATATATTATAACCTAATTCTTTTCATATACCAAAATTTCATGAGCATTTCCATGTTATTACATATTCACCTAAATATTTAAAGTAGTTGTATAGTATTTACCTATAAGGATGATTCATGATTTATTTAACCAACTTGATATTTTTAGACATTAAGACTATCCTGATGGCTAAACTTAAAAAAAAATCCATGACTATTTCCTTGGAATTAATTCCTAGAAGAAGAATGCTTGGTCAAAAGGTATTCAGATTGCCTTCCAGAAAGATTTTCTCAGTTTACACACCCAGATATATATGAGAGCAGCTAGCTTTCCTGAGTCATTATTAATATTGAATATTATCATTAAATATTTTTTCTTTGTGGTACTGAAAATAATATATAGTTTTCTTTTAAACCTAAAATGTTTTAAGCATTAAAAAATACACTTATTGGCCATTTGTCAAAAGTTCTTTTGTGAATCGACTTCTCTGTCACCTATGGGATAAGGTTGAAACTTAGAAGGCAGTGCAAGGCTCTTCCTACTCACCTCAACTACTTATCTAACTGATTCACAATACATTCATCCTACACACCATGGGAATTATTTTGTATTAGATCGAACCCTATGACTATACTATTTTTGTAGGCCAAAAAATGGTTGACTAAATTTCATATGGTTACCCCCTTCATATGCCCACACACATCCAGACAACTCTGGCCTTTTTTTCCCTTTTTGTTCATTAGGCATGTCTGTGCTCAGGATTTTGCCTTTTGTAAGTGGGTTTCTTTAACCACAATTGAACCAGGGGACTGGTTCAATTTCCAGATCCAAAGATCTGGAAGATGTGTTTAAGATTTTCTTTCTTTCTTTCTTTTTTTTTTTTGAAATTTAGAAACAAATTTTATTTAAAATCTGAAATACAGTTCCTAAAATACCAACTTCTCCAGAAAACCATGGCTACACAATAATGCATTGCCTCTATCATGTTAGAACGCGCATTAGACTCAAATACAAAAACCATGAGACAAATCACCATCCTTCAGCAATTTGAGCAAAGATAGAATGCCTAAGGAACAACACAGATGGACTTGCAGAGGATGGGCTGTTGTACTTCAAGCACCATTAAAAAAAGAGCACAAATGCATGAGTTTTCGGGTATATACATTACGTTGAACCTTTGGCACTAGGAAATCAGGGCATTTTTATCACGTAGCATTAACACATAATTAGAAAATTGTGTACTGTCAAAGGGATAGAACCACCAGCATTCAAGCAATGTTGCCAACTATGCAAGAAAATGTTCTACTGAATGTTTCTTCTTTGTCTAGTCACTGCATACACTGGTAGCAACTTTGAAATGAGAAAAGGAGCTTGTACTCCTTTTATTTTCTGTTTAAAACGAAACAGAAAAGCTGAGATATAAGCCCTGTTATACATTAAAGATTTCAAAGGACATCAATTATACAAGAAAAAGACTAAGAACAAAAAGAGTGTTTACAGATACCAGACATAATAGTGAGTGGTCAGTAGACCCTCACAGGGCTTTGCAGTGGTACTCAGCCGAAGCCAACTTATAATCGCTGGCAGTAAACAGAGATGCAGCATTCTTTGCCAGATATTTTAGGAAATCATGCAAATAGCCCAACAATAATGCAAGGCTCTTCTCATCAAGGGGCGTATATGCCAGCATTGCTCCGATTCTTACGAATAATCTCAGTAGGTGTGGCGCTCCATGAACCTGGGACATCGGCGCATCAGGGTGAGCCAAGAGGATTTCGGCATACTGGGGCCTCTCAAATTTGTAGAGCAGCTGAGTGCCCAGCATCACGTTGAAGTATTCTTTTACTCCCTCGACGACTTCATTCACTGCGTATTCCTTATTGTCGACGTTTCCCTGTGATTTCTTGCAGCTTGCATACTCTTCTAGAATGGCATCTACATTCTTCTTAGCAGGAAGTTGAAACAGCTGCTTCTGCCTGGTAACTAAGTCCCAGTCCTCAACAAGCCATGGTTTTAATTCTTCAGGAATCTTCACTTTAACTTCCATTCTATTCTTAAATGCATCCTCGCTTTCAACAGTGGGGTCAGCCCGGGCCCTTTTCTTCCGAGGTGGCTGAGGGGCTTCCCTGGTACTGACACCGTCTCCGTTCCCAGGAGTCTTCTGCTTGTTCTTTCTTGTCTTCCTCACAGATCCTGAAGGGGGGTTCTCTGCAGAGCGACCCCCCGATCTGCCTGGGAGAGCTGGTTCCAGATTCTTCTGCTGTGGACCAGCAGTCTTCTTTCCTGATGAGGCCCCTCTCATCTTACTTCTCTGCATATTGCTTCTAGTTGGTTTTTTGACGTTGTCTTCTTCTGCAGATGGTTGTCCACGAGTTTGAGAAGCCTGCTTTCTGGAACTCATTCAACCCTGTTTTTATTTCAACCAACAGTCCTCTTCCTTCTTGCTCTTCCAAGAACTCCTAGTGTTTTCCCAGGTGGAATCTTACAGATCTTCTGGGATGGTCTGGAAGGATGAAGTGGGAGACAACCCAAGATTCTGTAATCAGGATCAGACCTTCTGATCCTTACTAGGCAGCAAACTTAGCTTTTCTGATAAATGGCCTTTTTGTCCTGATCTTCAAGCACCGTGCCCTTCAGGCAACTATGCACTGTTCTGTTGAAGATTTTCAAATATATATATATTTTAAATCTTTATTGTTCAGACCATTACAGATGTTCCCCTTTTAACCCCACTGATCCCCTCCACCCCACATCCATCCCACCTCCAGGCCCTCCCCACACCAATGTCCCCATCCATGGGCCATGCCCATAAACATACAAGTTCCCTGATTAATCTCTCCCCACCCACTCCTCCCTCCCTGCCTTCCCTCTGAGATCCCTGTTTGTTCCAAGCTTCTATGTTACTGGATCCACTTTGTTCATCAGTTTATTATATTCTACATATTAAGAAGATCATTTGGTACTTGTCCTTCTCCGACTGGCTCATTTCACTTAGCATAATACTCTCTAGTTCCCTCCATGCTGTGCCAAAGGCCAAAAGGTCCTTCCTCTTCACAGCTGCATAGTACTCCATGTGTAAATGTGCCACAGCTTTTTATCTACTTATCTACTGATGGGCACTTGGGCTGTTTCCAAATAGAGGGTAGGATGTTTTCAAATAGAGGGTGGGATGTTATTTTTTTTAAAAAGACTGATAGTAACAACTATTGGCAAGAATGTGGAGATACTGAAATCCTTATTCCATTCCCACACTTCTGGTGGGAATGGAAAATGGTACAACCACTTTGGAAAACAGTCTGGCAGTTCTTCAAATAGTTAAACATAGAATTACCATATAATTCAGCAATTCCAAGCCTAGATATATACCTAAGAGAAGTAAAAACATATGTCCACACAAGAGCCTGTACTGGGATATTTTTTGCAACATTATTCATAATAACCAAAGAGTGGAAACAATCTAAATGTCCATTAGCTGGTGAGTGAATAAATAAAATGTATTTGGCAAGTACTGATACATGCTGCAGCATGGATGAACCTTGAAAGCATGCTGAGTGAAAGAAACTAATCACAAAAACACCCCCAAATTACTGCATGGGTCTCTTTCTATGAAATGTCCAGATAGACAAATCTATAGAGACAGAAAGTAGATTAGTGGTGGCCTAGAGTGATGGCTAAGGGGAATATGGTTTCTTTTTGAGTCTAAAATCGACTGTGGTGATGAATGTACAAGTCTGAATATTCTTAAAGCCATCGAATTGGACACTTGAAATGGGTGAATTGTACAGTATATGAATTATATTTGAACAAAGCTGTGAAAAAGAAAAAAAGATGTATGGCACTTTTTGTTTTTTGTTTTTTCTCATTTAATTTTGTCTCCTAGCTTTGGTTAGCTGAACATTCCCATGGCTAATTTCAGACTTGCTTTGCCCTTTAATTCTGCTTGAAGTCCAGCCAATAGCTAATGTGGCAGGGTGGAAATTTAACTCACACTACAACTCAGACATGAAAAGAAAATATAAGTTCTTTATTTAGTCTGTAACCAGTCTGAGTTTCCTTCTGGAGTACCAACTGATGGATAGTGGGAAAAATGAATGGCATCCTTAGTCCCCAGTGTCTGGGAAGTCGCTACAGTGGAAGGAATGACTGGGACTGATTTATCTGCAGCTAAAACATACTATTTTTTTAAATTAAATTTTATTTTTTTATTAAATTTATTGGGATGACACTGGTTAATAGGATCATATAGATTTCAAGTGTACACTTCTATGATACAAAATCTGTGTTATTGCACTGCGTGCCCACCATCCAAAGTCAAACCATCTTTCGTCACCATGTATTAGGCCTCACCACCCCACCACCCTCTTCTTCTGGTGACCACCAACTATTGTCTGTGTCTACAAGTTTCAGTTTTATATCACACATATGAGAACACCATGCACTAGTCTTGCTGTAACTAGACCTGCTCACATGACCGATGGGTAAGACAGTGTGTGCTCCATGTGCATGATTGTGAATTCTTGTTTTGATTCCTGATTCTGTGCCTTGCTTTGGCCTCTGTTACCTATGTGATTCAAAGCTTGCTTTGAACACCTGTATGTGTGTGCTCCATAACTCACGATGGCTCTCCTGACTGCTGACTGCTGGCTCTGCCTTGAACACTGGCTTCCAGGCAGTCTCTGGCTTTGCTGTATTCCTGTAGCTGGTCACAAAGGTTCATTGTTTCAGTCTCCTAGTCATGGCATCTCATCCTATCTCTAGGATCTCTAGTAGCTGGGTAGGGTCATAAAATGATTGTTTTGTGGTTTCCTGAAGCATTAGAGCTTAATAGAATACATTCACTTATTTATTTCCTTCTTCCAAAACTGTATTTTAAGTACTCCAAAATGTTTTAAATAAAATTTGACATGTTTTTATAATTTTGAATTGATGATTCTGTGAGTACTTATTTTACTTTAAAGCTGCACTTTTTTGTTTGTTTGGAAAGAGGACTGCCTGACTATTGGTGCTTTCAACCGAGGAAAGTACAAAATAGTATTACATTAGTTGACCCAGGAGGGAGATACACTGTGATGTACATTTGTTTTTCAAATTGTTTTATCTTGGCCAAACCAAGTTAATGGTATGACAGTTCAGAAAGGAATTTAGAATACTTACTGGTTGTTTTGAGTGATTTGTATTCCGAAGGATTGTGACTTCTGTAAACAACCCAAAACATTTTAAAATTGGTGTTCACTGAGGACTGAATATGACCTTAGCATCGATACAGTGCCCTACCATCTGAGTGCCAATGCCTGGGAGGTTATTTTTATTACCTATAATACATTATTTTGGAAAAAAGCAAAAAAATTAAGAATATTTAACATTATATGAATATATATTGAGTTTATAAAGAGACAAACTTGATTAAAATATTTGACTACTAAATGAAAAGGATTTGATAATATAGTTTACAGGGTTTTATATTCAATAGAAGTTATCTTGTGTCCATTATAGACATACATACAAATTAAAAATTTAGGGGTATATATAAATATAAAAAATAAATGTTTATAAATAAATATACATATTTATATTCTTAGATATGTTATCCCAAGATTCAGCTGGATATAATTTTCACATTATCACCTTAATCAATATCATACCTATTAATTCACTGGGAAGTGCAAAGCTAAGTATTACTTTTGCTTTTGCCGTCATTCTTTAAGCTGTACTAATTTCCAGCCCCCATCCTTGGACTGACCATGCCATGGGTCTTGTTCTCAAAGCCGTAATAGAAGAGCACATTATTTTTCAAAGTATTATTGTGTTACCCAGTTACACATACTTGATTTTGCCAGGAGTCTACACTTAATTTTATTTTTTTAAATCTTCACCCAAGGATATTTTTTCCATTATTTTTCAGAGAGAGTGGAAGCAGGAGAGAGAGAGAGAGAGAGAGAAACATCGATGTCAGAGAGACACATCGTTCGGTTGCCTCCCCCTCAGTGCTGAGTGGGGCCAGGGATTGAGCCTACAACCGAAATACATGCCCTTGGCTGGAATCAGACCCGGGACACTTCAGTCCTTGGGCTGATGCTCTAACCACTGAGCCAAACCAGCTAAGGCTACATTTAAACTTGATGAGAATGATGAAGAGGACTAGTTGCCCGTTCCTACATGCCCCACAGAAAGAAATAATACTGGGCCACAAAAACAGAAATAGTTACGGAGAATGTCTAATTCTAGCTCTGTTTCTGTCCCAGCATCCTCAGTGAAGTGAATAGTTTCCCCTGATTATAAAATAGAAATAGTTCTGAATGCAACATTACATGAAAAGGCATTTATTTTTATTCCTTCCTCTGTCTTGGAAATAGTAATTTGTCTTCATTCTCAGTGTAAGTTAGAACTTATACTGCCTGAATAGAAAAGATTTCAGTTTTCATTCATTTAGCAATAGTATGTTTTCTTGGGAGAGAGATGCTTAGTAAACAAAAAAATGTGTGGGATGTTAAACTTTTATAATTCTTTAAAAGAAATAACTCTAAATATGCTACATTAATATAACTATAAATTGGAAGTTGTCATTTTTGTGAATGGGGAGTTTATATAGAAAGAGACATGATTCTTGCCTCCACCTAATCCATTTCCACATCTGACCTTTTTTTTTTTAAACTTTTATTTTTTTTATTATTTCTTTTAAATATATCTTTATTGATTTCAGAGAGAAAAAAGGAGAGGGAGAGAGAGAGATAGAAACATCAACGATGAGAGAGTCATTGATCGAGCCCGCAACCCGGGCATGTGCCCTGACCAGGAATCGAACCCCGATCGCCTGGATCCTAGGTCGATGCTCAACCGCTGAGCCATTCCCGGCCGGGCCACATCTGACCTTTTGAATAATCATTTTAAAAATGTAAATTGCATCACTACCCTCTTTTGCAACTTCCCATTGTACTTAGAGTAACCTTCCATCTCCAAGGATCTGCAGGCCCTGCCCTTGTATTCTTCCCCAGTGTCATCTCAAGGCTTTTCCTCCTTGTTCATATTGGCTTTCCATTTCTTGAAGGAATCAAATCCTTTTCTATTCCAGAGCTTTGGGATATGCCCTTTGCCAGGAATGTCCTTTCTCTAACCCTTCACAAGGTTAATTTTCACTTATTCTTAAAGTCTACTGTGATTTTAGGAGTCTCTCTTTTTCTTCATATTGATTGTCACACTTTGCATTATGTATTAATTTGGTGCTTATTATTTATTTTCTAAATTAGATTATAAACCTGTAACATCAGAGATCATAATCCATTTTGTTTACCTCCCTATGATCACTGCCTATTATAGTGCTTAGCACATAGTAGGAATTCAATAAGTATCTTTTAAACAAAATGGACACTGTGGTTTGAAATATAAGTGATTAATTATCACTTATAATTTTAACATTGCAATCTGGTGAATTTGATCTTCCACAAATGGATTGAATTCCAAAATTTGCAAACTGGTTATTTGATACTCAGATTGCATATCTCTAAAGAAAAACTGTCCTTGTTGGTCCAGGCCTGTGCCTGCTGAAAATAAAAATTACAGATCTGCAAGCTCACCTATCCATATATTGATGTCATTATACATCAATTTCCAACTCAGGATGCCTAGTTTTCAGCCTCCATATAATTTTCTGAGATTTTTGTGTGTGAATTTAAGATAGAAATGATGTAATAAAAAGATGATTTTTAGCTTTCTTCTCTCCCAGTGTCTCTTTCATGATCTGAATGTTTGCATGAAGAGAAACATTGCTGTAAAGTTGTGCTCAGCATAAGGGGTTGCCTTAAGTAGCTGGGAAAAGGACAGCTTCCAATAATAGTTTGGAACGAGATCTGTCAACACACCGCAGTAGCTTCCAGTGTAGAAATGTGTTTGTGTGTATGTGGACCTAGGGTGGCGGAGAGGGAGATTCTGCTTGGAGGAGGGGAATGACCCTGAAATCATCCCTTGTACACTGGAGTGTTCCCTGCTGTTAGTCACAGTGGCAGCTGCACATCCCTAACTACTGTTGGAATGCTAGCTCTTAAATACCTCATCAATGGCACCGAGGTGGCCACCCACAAGTGCAGATGTATTTCTTAAAGGCTCCAATGTTAGTGGGGCATCATAAGAACAATTATTCATTGCAGCTCTCTCTCCTTGAGGTCAGTTCAAATCAAATTCAATTTTGCTTTCAAGTCCCTGCCAGACCTAGAGAAGCATATTAAGTGGCTAAAAATTTCCTGTCCAGAACAAGAATTTCTGCTACAGCACCCTGACAGGTGTTCCTCAGCCTTTGAAAGCTCACCTCCTTAAAAGCCAGCCCACTTCAAATTTGGACAGGTCTCATTGTTACATATCTCACTTCCTTACACTGTAATGAAATCTGCCTCCTTAGACTTTCACCCCATTTGTCTTTGTTCTGCCCTCTGGAGCTATGCAGAATATGTCTCATCCTTCAACATGATAGTTCTTTAGACATTTGAAGACAGCTGCCAGATCTTCTTTCCTAAATTTTTTCTTTCCCAGGTAAAATAGCCTCAGATCTTTCAATTGTACATTTTATAAATAGTGTAATAATGTGGAAAATGTATAAACAACAGTCCTAGGCAGACCTAGGTTATGTTAATTTGTTTATTCAATTATTTAATCTTTTCACATTTATTACCACTAACAAGTAGAATAAATATGAATAAATCCTGCAAAGGAGTGCATGGTTCAATGAGTGCAGACACTAGGGAGGGATTTACCAAGGCAGGGGAAGTCAACTAAGGCTCTCTTAGGAAATCAAGGTTAAACTGAGCTGATGGGTGGGTAGAGGAGAGGAAGTACTTGCCAGGCAGAAGGAGCGATATGTACAAAGGCCCTGTGGTAGGGTGGGAGGGGTATATAGTGGAGGTATCACTTATCCTCTTGATCTTTAATTTCTGTATATATGCAAAGATTGATTATAAAAACTTTTCCCTTAAAAGATATGTTCTAAGGATCTTATGAGATGGATATGAATTTGCTTGAAAGTCCCAAAGTCCTATGTTATTATTCAAAGTAGGATGATCCATTAACCCAGTCAGGCTTGTTCCCTCACTGTTCCATTAGGCATTCCCCTTTCTGTCCTTTCACTTCTTCTCTTCGCTTCTAGACAGGGACTTTTAGTGCCCATTTCCATTTCTTTCCTCTGGAAGGCTTCCCTGGACACTCAGGCTCAGATGCATTTCTGTAGAGTAATGGTTAAATGCAGGGCTTTATAGCCTTGGGTTTTTAGTCCAGGTTTGATTACAGACTACCTGCACAAATGCTTTAGGCAAATTGCTTAATTTCTCTCACATTCAATTTCCTTATTTGTGCCGAAGCGGTAATAACAGTAACTACTTTATTAAAGTGGTAGTGAGGATGAAGTGAGATAAATATGTGTATGAAACAGAGCCCTTCCTTCTTACTTCCTGGTCCTGTATCTCCTCTGTGCCCACATCAAGTGGCTCAGTAATTCTTTCTAAGACAAATTCTGAGGCTAGAGGAGTGGAGAGGAAGCTATTTGCTTTGCTTCCAGGTAATTGAAGCCTCTGGTACCATGGCTATTGCTGCTGCACATCGGGCAGAAGTGCCCGCACAGAGAGCCCACATTCGCACAGGACCTCTGAGCCACTCACCAGCCGGTCCAGTTACCTTAGGACTCCCCAGGCTGGCTCCAGCTCA
Source organism: Miniopterus natalensis (assembly GCF_054644295.1). Taxonomy (NCBI): domain Eukaryota; kingdom Metazoa; phylum Chordata; class Mammalia; order Chiroptera; family Miniopteridae; genus Miniopterus; species Miniopterus natalensis. Next base: position 46,925,413 of record NC_142090.1, on the reverse strand, counting down.
CCGTCACCATGAATGACCAGTCCAGCCAGTGAAACTGTAGAAGGCAAGTTATATTCATGTTTTAAATGGCAAGTAATTTTTTTTTAAAGAATGTCATGTCCAAGGCCCTTCTGGATTAACAATTCTTCTGTAGAATCCTATTTCATAAATATAGCTTTCTGTGACTTTTGTAACAGAAAAACAAATGGTTTAATTCCTAAATAAACATGTTCTTAAAGTAGTTGCATTCAAATGAGGTTAACTAGGTGAAATTGTAGTATTATCTTTCAAGAGATTGCAACCTATATGTTAAGACTGCAGGCAAGGTTGTACTGGCAGGATATTGAACTTACATTTCGAAAAAAGGATGGAAATGTGCTAAATTGATTAAGACCATTGACTTAAGATTCTTTATGTTTACAGACTGCAGACAATAGTGGTTCAATATTGCAAGCTTTTTCTTCTTTGGAGAATTAAAAGAATCTGCAAAATAGAAACTAAATCAATATTGCATTTGCAATTTAAATATAATCCCTTTTGAGCACCACTCTGCATTTATTTCGTACTTCAGATGCTTCTCATGCTCTGCTAGGTCAGGGACCATCAAAGATATATTAATGCATGTCTAGTTGTGCAATCCATAAAGCTAATTTAAACTATCCTTTAACAAGCAAAGTAAAAGATTAATATTTAGGTCTGGAATTAACAACTGAAAATAGGCCATTCTGTGATATCCTCAGGGACACAGCACAGTTTAGTGTTTAAGGCTCAGAGAAAATCTATTTTGAGACAAATACTTCATTATGGACAGATGTGTGTCCCACTAATGATGATTACTTTCAGTTCCCGAAGCATCATCTCTCTATTGTGATATAACACTTCTTTCCCCCACCAACCTCAGTTCTATCAACTGAATTTTTCTGCCCTTCCCTTTGTTTTTAAAATGGAGCCTCCAGTCACATTTACCTTGATTACTATATTGGCAGATTTTCAAACCAAGATCAATGTGTTTATTTTTCTGTTGCAACCATTTTGACTGTAAGTATTCAAATGGTACATAAAGTCTCACTGAAGCACTTAATTCAGAAGCTGAAAATGTGTGTACAAAAACACCATGATTCTGGAGAATTCAAAATGTGTGGCCATTTGGCTTTCTTATAAAGTTGACTAAAATAAAAGTTAGCAAATGAAAACAAACAAACAAGTAACCCCACACTAGTTAGTAAGAACCTATGCATCCACCTGTAGGGGACCAGTTCAAATAAATTGTTTCAGACCATACAATGGATACTTCCCCTCTCTGTCTCCTCCTCCTGGATATATCTCTTATGTTGTTGTTTTTTCTTTCATGATTTCATAACCGTAAGGTTTTACATATGGAAAGAACTTTGGGGTCATCTGATTCTATCCCGTCATTTTACAGAGGAAGAAAAACTCTTCGTGAGATTAAATAAAATGCCTTAAAAAATAGAATTGACAACTTTGAGAGTTAGGACTAGACACAGATCTGATTGAATAATCTTTTGGTTTGTTTTTTTTTTCTGTTTTCAAGCCCTGTGGATTTGTGCTTTAAGATGACATTTGCACTATCCCTTCCTTTTTTAAAAAAATTTAAAAAATATGTCTTTATTGATTTCAGAGAGAGGAAGGAAGAGGGAGAGAGAGAAACAAAAACATCATTGATGAGATAGTCTTCATTGATTGGCTGCCTCCTACACGCCCCAGACTGGGGATCAAGCCCGCAACAGGGGCATGTGCCCTGACCGGGAATGGAACCGAGATCTCCTGGATCCCGGGTGGTGCTCAACTGCTGAGCCACGCCCGGTCAGGCTATCCCTTTCTTTTTACTGAGCTTGCCAGTGTGGTAGGTCTCTAGCTATATCAAAACTGGATTCACTCAGACTAATCTTTTTCCCTTGGGTCTATCTTGCACTCTTGTCTCAGTGATTTTCCTAATACAGACCTTTCATTAGATATCTTTGTATTCCAGAAACTTCAGTGGTTTCCACTGAAATCAGGTCCTAAATTTTCAAGGATCCCAATACTCAAATCCCATCCTGCCTCTTCATCCTTATTTCCCACTCTCCCCAACCTTTACCTGCTCATCAGGATGATTTCACTGTCCCCTAGCTGCATGTGAATTTCTGTTGTGGTTCTTTACTCTAGATCCCACCCACCTCACCCCTCTCCATTTAGCCACTTTCATACAGCTCATAGTTCAAAATCCTGCTCAAGTTCCACCTTCTCCATGAAACATTTTCTAATTTTTCTCACCCCTGATTTTACATGGAAACATCCCACTTAGCAACTGTTACTAGCCTCTATAACAGATAAAACCCCAAACATCAGTGGCTTAACTTCACAGAAGTATACCTGCTGTTCATTGATAACAGTGTGTAAGTATTGGTGTATTGGCAATGACGGTGGTAGAGCACTGTGCTTTTTGCAACCATTTAGGTACCCAGGGTAATAGAGGCTCTGCCATCTTTAACACAAAGCTCCCAGAGTTGCCCAGACACTGGAAGTTGGAGAAAGAGCTGAGAAGGCACATCTGCTTCTTGATCACCTCAGTCCAGTAGGGACACGTCATAGCACTTTTGCTGCTGAGAGCTAGTCACAGGGCTCCAATCCACCTTGTGCTGGGAAATGAACCCCCTGCCCAAGCATCTGCATCCCTGAAACTACCATGTTCTCTGGTGGGAAGCACAAACCTCTAGAGGGTAGCTACCTAGTTTTGTTACATACATTCTTATTCTATACTGATTCTAATTGCTTGGTTTCCTTGTATCCCCAGCTGGTTTTGTACTATAGCTAAAATTCCACAAATATATACAGCAAAATGCAAGTATAGCACTTAGTATATGTTCAGTGAATGTTTGTTAAATAACAGTAATTTACATAGTCTTTTTTTAAAAGTTCTTAATTCCTAAATTAAACAAGAAAGAAACAAAAATTAACAAACCCCCAGTGGTTCTGTCTCTGTCTTTTTTAAGAGCACATTTGCAATGTATTTTTATTTTACACACACAAAATGAAACTTAGCTGAATTTTCTTCAAGTTCAGAATAATTTTTTTTCAATGTCAGAAACCATTTTCAATTGGTGCATCTTGTTTCTTTTTCCCCCCTAAATCTTTTCCATTATAGGAAAATTGACATATATGAAAATAGAATATTATAATAAAATCTCATGTACCCACTATCAGGCTTCACTAATTACTGACTCATGACCAGTCTTGTTTCATCTATATGCCTCACTCCCCTGCCACACAAAATTTTTGAAGCTAAACATAAATATCATATTATTTCATGCGTAAATATTTCCATTTGTATTGCTAATAGATAAGGCCTAAAACACCCACAATACTACATCTCATTTAAGTAATAACAATAATCCCTTATTATCATGAAATCATCCAGTTAGTATTCAAAGTTCGCCTACATTTGAGAAACAATTGGTTTGTTCAAGTCAATATCAAAATGAAGTTCAGAGGATTAAAGATGGTGGCGGACTGAGTGAAAGTTACACTGACATTCTCCCAAACTGTAATTACAACTAAAATATAGAAAAACCATTCTGAATAATTGACTGCAACTGAAGACAAGCTGGAGAGCACCCTCATAACCAAGGACCTAAATTAGAGACTGCATAGAGACTGGTAGGAAGTGTGGAGGTACAAGAGGGACATCTCAGCTGTAGGGGGTTCCCACTGAGGACTGTGGGGTCTAAACTCCAGGCTGGGCTTCCCAGCCCAGAGCACCAGAACTGAGAAAGATGCCCACATAACATCTGACTATGAAAAACAGCAGGGTTTCTGTCTTTCAGGGAAAGATGGCTGGAAATGCAGGCACCCTCTTGAAGAGCCAACACACAAAGTTTTGTGTGCAGCCACTCACCTTGGGCTTCGGCAGAGGGAGGGCAGAGTAGACTGGAGCTGTGTGAGGAGAATCTAGGGTTATGGGCTCTGGAGATAGATATCAGAAGGCACCTGTCTGGATTCCTGTGTTGAGTCATTACCCCATACTTCAGAGGACATCTTTGTCAGGCAGACATTTTGCTGCTTTTGCCTGGGGTGGGGGGAGCAACTGCCCCACCCTGCTAGAAAATCTCTCGCCCTGCGCAGAGGAGTTTCTACAGCCTGAGGCTCATTAAGAGAATTAGATTAAGCAGCCTGCAGCCAGAGGCAGACCTCAGAGTGCTTTAAATCCCTGCCTGATCTGCTTCTGGGCTTGAGCCTTGGAAAAGTAGACTTTGGTGTGCATCTTGGTTCTGTTCAACTGCACCCAGTCCCAGCAGAGGAGACCTCAAGCTGAGAGTTGTTGATAGCTCCAAACAGGGTACTCAGGGCCAGTCAAAAACTGTGTCTGATGTTGGTCTGTACCAGAGACCCTCCAAAAAGAATGAGAATCCTAGCAGATCTACCTAATACATAGAAACACACCCAAAGAGGCAGCCAAAATGGGGAGACCAAAAAACAAACCCCAAATGAAAGAACAAAAGAAGTCTCCAGAAAAAGAGCTAAATGAAATGGAGATAAGCAATCTATCAGATACAGAGTTCAGAATACTGATTGTAAGGATTCTCAACAGCATGAAAAAAGATATGGAAACTATGAAGAAAATTAAGAATGACTTAGCAGAAATAAAGAATACATTGTAAGGAATAAATGGCAGATTAGAGGAAGCTGAAGATTAGATCAGCAAATTAGAAGACAGGGTAGAAAAAAATCACTCAATCAGGGATCCAAAAAGAAAAAAACAATTAAAAAACAGGAGGATAATTTAAAGAGCTATGGAACAACATAAAATGTAACAATATTCACATTATAATAGTCCCAGAAGGAGAAGAAAAAATTAAGGGTTAGAGAATCTGTTTGAAGAAATAATGGCAGAAAATTTTCCTAAGCTCGTGAAGGAAAAAGTCACACACAAGTTCTTGAGGCACAGAGAGTTCCAAGAAAGAAGAATCCAAAGAGGCCCATGCCCAGACCCATCATTATTAAAATGCCAAGAATTCAAGCCAAAGAGAGAATATTAAAGGCAGCGAGAGAAAAGCAATTTGTTACCTGCAAAGGAGCTCCCATAAAGTTGTCACCTGACTTCTCATCAGAAACTCTACAGGCCGGCAGGGAATGGCATGAAGTATTCAAGGTAATGCAAAACAAGGATCTGAGACCAAGATTACTCTATCCAAAAAGACTATCATTCAAGATAGATGACGAAATAAGAGCTTCCCAGACAAAAAAAAAGGCTAAAGGAGTTTATCACCACAAACCGGCATTACAGGAAATGTTAAAGGAATTGCTGTAATTAGAAGTAGAAATAGAAAGAAAGAGAAACATAGGCATAAAAGATTAAAATGGCAATAGATAAGTATTTATCAATAATAACCTTAAATGTAAATGGATTAAATGTTCCAAATAAAAAGACATAGGGTGGCTGAATGGATAAGAAAACGTGACCCAAATATATGTATCTACAAGAGACCCACTTTAGAACAAAAGATGCACACAAGATGAGAGTGAAAGGATGGAAAAACTTTTTCCATGAGAATGGAAATGAAAAAAAAAAAAAAAAGCTGGGGTAGCAATATTCATTTCTGACAAAATAGACTTCAAAATGAAGACCATAATGATAGACAAAAAAGGTCAAAACATAATACTAAAGGGATCAATCCAACAAGAGGATATAACCCTGATAAACATATATGCACCCAATATAGGAGCACGTAAATTTACAAAAAAACTTCTAGAGGACTTTAAGGAAGAGATCGACAGCAAGACAGTCATACTAGGAGATTTTAACACCCCACTGATTTCACTGGATAGGTCTTCCAGACAAAAATCAACAAGGAAACAGTGACCCTAAATGACACACAAGATCAGATGGATTTAGTTGACATTTACAGAACATTCTACCCCAAAGCTGCAGAATATTCATTCTTCTCAAGTGCACATCAGTAGATGAGCGGATAGAAAAAGCTGTGGGACATTTACACCATGGAATACTATGCAGCTGTAAAAAAAGAAGGATCACTTATTGTTTAGGACAGCGTGGAGGGAATTGGAGAGTATCATGCTTAGTGAAATAAACCAGTCAGAGAAAGACAAGTACAACATGATCTCACTCATATGTGCAATATAATGAACAAAATAAACTGATGATCAAGCTAGATCCAGAGACATAGAAGCATCGAACAGACTGAGGGATCTCAGAGGGAAGTGGGAGTGGGAGTGGGGCTGGGGGAGTGGGTGGGGAGAGATTAATCAAAGAACTTGTATGTTTATAAGCATAATCCATGGACACAGACATGTTACGGAGAAGGCCTGGGAGTGGGATGGATGTGGGGTGGAGGGGATCAATAGGGGAAAAAAGGGGACATCTGTAATACTTTCAACAATAAAGATAAATTAAAAAACAAACGAACAAGCAAACAAAGCTTAGGCAAAGCCTAGGCAATACATTTTATACATTCCTCTTTCTTTAATATTTTAAAAATTGTAATTTTCCCTCCCTCCCCTCATCTTGGAATTTATTTGTTGAAGACACCAAACCATTTTTTATATAATGATACTAACATTCTGGATTTGGCTGATTCCATCTCATGGTTTGTTTAACAGTTTAGTGTACTTCTGTCCCCAGCATTTCCTAAAAACTGGAGTTAGGTTTACAATCTTGATTAGACTCAGGTTTGATTTTTCATCATAAATGAGTTAATGGGGTTTTTATATTCCTTCATCAGAAGACACATATATCTTGTTATTGATCTCTCTCTTTTTTTTAAAGCTTCTTTATCTTTATTGTTGAGAATCTCTCTTTTTTTATCCTCACCCAAGGATATGTTTATTGATTTTTAGAAAGAGGAAGGGAGAGAGAGAGAAACATCGATCAGTTGCCTCCCATATGCATCCCAACCAGGCATCCAACCCGCAACTTAGGTATGTGCCCTGACCAGAACTCAAACCGCAACCTTTTGATGTAGGGGACAACATTCCAACCAACTGAGCCACTCAGCCATGGCTGGTTATCTTTCTCTCTCTCCCTTTTAAAAAAAATATATTTTTATTGATTTCAGAGAGAGGAAAGGAGAGAGAGAGAGAGAGAAAGGGGGGGGAGAGAGAGAGAAAGGCCAATGATGAGAGAGAGTCATTGTTTGGTGGCCCCCTGCATCCCCCCCACTGAGGATAGAGCCCACAACCCTGGCATGTACTCTGACTGGGAATCCAACAGAAATCTCCTGGATCGTAGGTCTGTGCTCAACTGCTGAGCCAAGCTGGCCAGGCTGGTTATCTCTCTTTTCGATGTTAACTTTTATCAGTGAGTTTGAGTCGTCTCCCTGATTCATTCATTGTAAACTTTTCCCTCAGCTTTTCACCTGTCTGCCACTGATGATCATTACTTAGATCCATTATTTCATCTGCACATCTTGTGTCTTTTTACAGTAAGAGCTTCCAAAGTTTTGAAATATTTTATTATTCTTTTTCATCTTATTGCATTAAATATATTTAAGACATTAAAAAATTTTCCACAGTCATAATAATGGTAATTAACATCTGTTTTACACTTAACACTTTACAAAATATTTTCACACACATACTATTTCACAAATGTTATCTGATCCTCTCAAAACACCTCAAAACTCGCTCTGTGACCTTGGGCAAAGGTCCTCATCTTAGAGATGAGGAAAATCATAACTATCTCTAGGATTGTTATAAAAAATAAACGAGTTAAATACATGCAAACTGCTCATCATATTATAGTAAAAAATAAACACTGCTGTTATTATTAATATTGTTATGTTGTTATTAATCAAATTTTCTTTCAATATTAATTTATTATGTTGCAGTTTTATTTTAAAATTTGATTTTTTAGTTTTTATGTAAATTAATAGGAACAATTTAATTTCTGTTTTTATATAATTTTGTAACCTCCATCATAATCTTGATTAGCTCACACGTGATATGAATTTAGCTCTTACTATCACTTATTGCTAAATATTATTTAGATACTCTATTTTCTTTATTCACAGAAGGTCAACTAAAAGTTATTTTTTACCAAAAAAAGTAAAAGGAGATGATATTTAACTTACACTTTTTAGGCTATATATAATATATCATATTCTCTTTTGTGAGAAGAAAAAAGCAATATACTTTCACATATTTTATTTAAGTTTTTAACATGTTTCAGAATAAACTTTAATGGACTTATGTAGTATTAGAGCTTAAAGGATCTTGGGGAGCACTCTTAGCATTTTATTTACAGGCGAATAAACTGAGGATTCATCCAACTTGTCCAACTTCACATGACTAAGCCTTAACAAAGCCAGTACTAATACCCAGATCTTAAATCAAAATCAGCCCAGGTTTCAACCTGTTTCCATTATTACGCATGATGCTAAGTTATTTTCAATGTTCTTCCATTGATTCTCACAACACTACTTGGAGTTAACTTTTTTACTATTTAAAAAAATTTTTAATTGAATTTATTGGGGTGACATTGGTTAATAAAATTATATAGGCTTCAAGTATACAATTCTATGCTGCATGGCGTTAAAAATGAGAAACATGAGCTGCATGCTTGAAGACACACAAATGTCAGCTAAAGCAAGCAAAGTGAACCCAGGAACTCATCTCTGTTTAATGACACTTGACCGACAACAGACAGTAAATGTATATAAGACTAAATGTGTATATACATTCATGCCTAGACATAAAGAAAAATGACAACTATTTTCCACTGACACAGTATGTCTAGTAGTATGTGTCTAGTCACACATAGTCATGTATGAAGGGTAGAACTACAAGGCAGATTTTATTTTTGGCTTTTAAAAAACCTTCCATTGTAAAGAATTTAAAATATACACAGAAGTAGACAGAATGGAACAATGAACCCTATGAACATATCACTCAGCCCTACTATCCATCAACCTAAGCCCATTTATATCTCATGCCTTTTCTCATCTACCTCCCCTTTCATGTTATTTTGAAGCAAACATTACAAACATCAGATCATTTCATGTAATGAAATTTGAAGCTTATTTCTTGAGAAGACAAAAATAGTTTAAAAAATATAACAAGATCAATTATTATGCTTAAAATTCCTTAATGTAATTGAATAGGCAGTTGGTATTCAATTTTCCCAATGTTTTATAAACATCAGCTTTTTCGATTTCTTTTTTTGAATCAAGATCCAGTCTCCCACAATGTGATTGTTTCTCTTTAATCTACATTATTTCTCTCTTTGCTCTTTGCAATTTATTTGTTGAAGAAAAAAGATTTTTGACCTGTAGCTTTCCCCACAGTCTGGGTTTTGCTGTTTACGTGCCTGCGATATAGTTACAAGGCAGCTTTAAACATTAAAAAAATGTTCGTGCACATTATTAGTCAGAAAAGTCAGGAGTGCATGAATGTAACTTTGTCTATAACTGAATTCTACATAACACACACACCACGGTTTCCAGTTGGGAAAAAATAAACTTGACAATTCATGATAATCATTTCCACATTGGAACTTTTTGTCTTGTGACTGAGCACCAAGTCAAATTCAATTCTTCCTTCCTCTTGTCTTCTCCCTGGGGAGAAAGAACTAAGTTCCTGGGCCAGGGTCCTCTTATATATATGCTGTTCTTTACTAGTCCTCTTTTTAAACTGAGGTTGAGTATATTTCTTTATTCTGCATTTGCCCCAATTTCATAGGCTTGTTGTAAGAACTCTATGGCCAGTCAGTCCTCTAAATAGACAAGGGGAAATTCAGAGGAGGCGAAAGTAGACTGCGGATGCTAACGGGTGCTGAGAAGCTGCCCCTGGCACCCTGTCGCCTACTGGGGCAAAACCAAAGGAGGTTATTGTAATACCCAGATTTACCTAGATGAATCTCAAGTTTCAAATAGCACCCTCATAATAAGAGACCTGGGCAGCAAAGACTGAGGGAGTCCTGGCAGATGGGCTGAAGGCAGCACTGTAGAACCCTTCATATGCCAGGATGGTGTGGGGGAAATCGCTTAGAGGTTTTACATTCATGAGGAGTTTGAGGGTGGTGGCAAAATACCAAGAGGCCCAGAGAACCAGGAGGGACCTAGTGTGTAGATCTTGAGGCTGAAACAATGTCAGGAACCATGGATACCAGCAATGGGTTGCATATAACATTTGTGATCAACTATACCTCAGGTGATGCATGTATGTGACCCACCAAAGACTGTGGACAACTGCACTGCAGAAGCCCATCATCCCCTGATGCTGGAGGGAGTTTAGGCTTCCTGGTGAAGTTGGTTCAATCTCATGGGAAAGGAGAATAGAAAAAGGAGAAGAACTTTGAATCAAAATAAATATTTATTAGTTTAAAGAAAAAAAAGACTGAGCCCAGCTGGGCATGGCTCAGGGATTGAGCATTGACCTAGGATCCAGGCCATCAGGGTTCGATTCCCGGTCAGGGCACATGCCCGGTTGCGGGCTCGATCAATGACTCTCTCTCATCATTGATGTTTCTCTCTCTCTCTCTCCTTCTCCCTTCCTCTCTCTGAAATCAATAAAGATATTTAAAAATAAAAAAATAAAAATAAATAAAAAGAAAGACTGAGTTATTTTCAAGTGTCAAGACTGAGTTAATATTCCTTCAGTCAGCAGAAAGAAGTTTCCATCAGAAGAGATAAAGACTCATTCCAGTACATCTGGGTTGTAACTATAAATTTTCAACTGGTTACATAACTCACACTTATGTTTATTTTTAAACGTCTACCTTTATTATATTGTAAGTTTCATGAGGACACAGACCATCCCTTTACATTCTTAGCACTTAACTCAGTGCATTGCACCATTCTGAAGAAGAATTTATTGAATGACTATTATATTCATGTATGAAAGCTCCTTCCATAGTACTTGATACAGAGAGGGTACTTCATAGTCTTTTCTCTTCCTTCCTAGGGGAACACGTATTTCTCTGGGCACTGTCTTGTTGTCGAAAGCCAATTCTGTCTTGGATGGCTCTGAAGGTAAATCTGCTTTGGTTGTTTTAATGGGAGTTACTTAAGAAACCGAAGACAGTATTTGTCTTCTCTGGCCATATTTTGTACCCAAAGGGTATAGTGGATACAGCAGTAGTCACAGCTGCAGTTGGAAGATGCTAAATACTCAGTAGAGACTGCCCCACCACCAACATAGTCCCGTCCTTTCCTTAATTCCAACACTTTCTCTCTGATTCCCTCCCAGCCTGGGACCCCACCTGCTCTTATCCTCCTTTCCATTTTCTGTGCCACTTCTCTGATCTGTCCTTTATGCCTCTTGGCCAGACAGGGGCCAAATGTCCAGGATGGTTCCCATTTCAGGTAGAATCATCTTCTTCTTTGGGAAAACCAAAAAGGAATTTGATAAAACAGTCAGAATTCACTTTAGTATCTATATCTTTAAACTATTCATTTGTATTCCATGTCATTTATAAAAGTATTTGAGGTAAGTATATCTCAGCAAAACATTTCTTGTAAATAAACTTATTAACAAGTAAAAAACACACCTGCGAGCTCTGATATTGACCTGGAAAATATGGACCCCATAGTACAGGCATACCTTGGAAATATCGTGAGTTCAGTTTCAAATAATCACAATAAAAGCAAAGATGGAAATAGGTCAAACTGTAATCTTTTTGTTGGTGGAGGATCTTGCCTTCAATTTATAAAAATACACAAGAGCTGTGAAGCACAATAAAGAGAAACTCAATGAAACAAGGCATTCCTATGCAGTATTTGCTGAACTTGCCTGAGAAGAATTACCTGGGCCACTTGTTAAATACACAGATCCTTAGCAGCCCTTCCCCTCCCCCGGAGATCCATTGTGTGGGCCCAAAGTTGTTGTTGTTGCTTTTCTTTAGATGCTTCTTTTCATTTGGTAAGTTTAAGAACAATTGCCAATGTACATAGCAAGGACTGGGAGGGTGAAGACATGAGGAACAGGGACGTGAGTTCTGGGGAGGGACAAAGAATTCTGAGTGAAAAGGAATTTGATCCAGCACTCTTTACTCTTTTCCCAGTACGGATATATCTGTGCGAATGCTGATAATTAAAGAAGTCCACTGGATTATGGAAAACTGATGATACTGATATCAGCAAAAGATAAAGCTATCAAAGTAAAAAAACAATCAGGGCAAAAAACAAAACAAAAAATGTTGGTCAAGCTGTGTGAAAAATGCTAGCTATTTCAGTGATCTCTTTACCACAGGATCTTATTGCCATGCAGCAGTGTACGATTAACCAAGCTGTCAGTTTTATTGATTAGAACATATTCCTCCCGCTAAATACCTATTGATATCTGCATATAACCAACCTTAATAGGTAATTGTATATGCAGCATGTTACACTCTCAATTTTAAAGTATTAGAAGGAACACTGCATAGGTACGGCCCTTTATTTTTATTTTTTTGAAATCTAAGGCAAACACCTTTTAGAATAGCAGGTTACCCATTTCATAATCTCTGCCTCTTTTGAGAATTTTGCTTGTTTCTGCCCCACCCCCTTGAACAGGGGAATTCCATACTTCAAAACTTACTGCATGTGGTAAAGAACACTACTTACAGAAAAGGAAAACCCCAAACCTTTGTACTTTGAGGTCCCCACCCTCTGAGGGCTTAGTGGCCTCTCATTCCCTGTAGTCTCAGGATCACTGGACGAAGGCAGCTGGGAGTGTGAGGGCAGGAACAACAAGGGCCCTGGAGAGCTGGGATGGCCTGCTGCTGCTGCTGAATACCTCGACATGGGGATACGGGGGAGCCTCATGGAAGCCGGCAGTCTGGAGCCTTCCAGGCCTTCTGGCTTATGGACCTGTCATAGTGTCCATTCCTTAAAAGTCGAGAGTATTAAAACTTATTATTCCTAAGGGACGCAGTTTTTGTAGTATGAATCTGTTCTTAATGAAGCCTGGCATGATATGAAAGAGGGCCGGCGGTGCAGGTACTGGGGTCGTTGCATTCTCTCCAACAGTCTTGTGTTCTGCTCTTTTGTGTTAGCCGTCTGGCTTCTGGCCAGAGACAGCAGATTTTCTAAGCCTGTTGCACTCAAAACTATTGTCACTCAGAAAAATTCCCAGTTGCTTAGTACTTCCCAAATGTTGGGTACTTTTAGAAGTTTGAGGCCTTGCGATTGTGTGTATTAGTTTAACATTACCCTGTCTCTGTCTGTTCTTATGCAAATAACAGTGATCAGGTACTGATGGAATTCGGCCTTGGTGGACCTTGATCATGTTATCCATACAGAAAATTGCATTTTGGTTTCCATAGATCCATGCACTGCTGCTATCTATGTTTACCAGTCTCATCATGTCCTCTCTTTAGATGTCTCTAGAGAGTTTGGGACATCACTAAAGAATGATAACAGCGCTTTCAGAGTTTTACACAACACATTTTTATGAATCAAAGGAAACTGGCATTGATCCTAGAGGCAGATTGTATTAGAGTTATTTTGGCCCTTAGTTGGCTTTCTTTCCTGACTGATTCAGTCCCCTCTTTTGTGTCTGCCCATCCATCTGTGGAAAGGGGATAACTACAACTGTTCCTCATTTGCCTCAGAGGGATGTTACAGAGATTCATTTTAAAAGTCTATAAAGCTTTTTAAGTGTGGAAAAGTATAATTACAAGAAAATATATTGTCATTGCAGTGGTCCTTGCAAATCTTAAGTAATTCCAGTCATCAATATATTGATGAATATGCATTATTCCATTTTATTAATACAAGTTAGATCTTTGTGCTCTGAGTTTTTCCCAACATCTGTATGTCTAAGAGAAAGGAGTTTGGAGAACAGATAATCAGCCACAAATGTAGGTTTTAAATCATCCATTTTCTTTTAGCTCACTTGTATTCAGGCTTGAAGCTAAAGAAAATGAGCTAAAGAAATGACATGAAGTAAGCAGCAATCCTGAGCTCAACTGTGTAGACTAATATTTTTCGGGCTTATGACCAAAAGTGATCACTTGAGTTAGAAAAGATTTCTTCAGGTCAGAAGTGCTTGTTTCTGTTTTTTAAAAAATAGTTCCTGTGTAAATCCTGTCAAACCACCTGTACCTTTTTAAATGACAAGTTTTCCTAAAGATCTGAAAGAAAATCAAAAGTCAATTGACATGTCCCCTGTAATGTCTACTGTCAATTATGGAAAAGGCAAGGTTATCACAGATACATCAGAAACACTAGTTTCTTCCAAAATATCATTTGTCCTATTATTAAATCTTCATTGTTTTTCAAGGAGAAAAGTGTTGCTTTCTGAAAATTGTTAAAATTTCATTAACAGTGCTAAAATTGCATCAACATCATGGGAAGCAGAGTGAGTAGAAGTACAACAAATACATAGAAATCCAGAAATCCAGAATGAAATAATTCCTATTTTCTTCTGTTCCACAGAATGCATTTCTGACCTCCCATTATGAAAATGAACAACAAATGTTCGTAAAATACCTGCTATGTGCTGGATTAATGGTTCTCAAGTATACTTCCCAGGCCAGCAACATCAACATCATCCCAGAGCTTGTTAGATATGTAAATCAGAGACTCTGGGGGTAGAGCCAGTTTTAACAAGCCCTCCAAGTGGTTCCCATACATAGCAAAGGATGCCTCTTACAACTGGAATTTCACAGGATCATAGGGAGGTGGGGACTGGGCTGGGTATTCTGTGGGCAGTACAGGCAGTGACTGAGCTCATCCCTCTGACTCATTAGGGGTGCTCCTCTGACTGAGCCAGCTCAGGAATTGAATTTTGGGAAGTGAATTATTCTCCTCTGGGATTCAGATTTCATTTCAGATAAGTGTTCTAATGCGAGATATTTTGACTTGTGGTTAATATTGTATTCCACGAAGACAAAGTTTTTCTCTATTGCTCTTATAACATTCCTTTACAGAGCTGGAGGAAGGCCCCAAGATGGAGAGAAAAGGGACAAGAGGTCCTGAAACAAGTTTGATCCCTACCATTACCATCTTTCATCTCTGCTACCCCCTCCCATTACTCTTTTCGCCTTTTCTCTTGACCTCCCTGTGTCCAGCATGCTCTCCAGTGAACACTGGGAATGGTGACAGAATGAAGGTGACATGTGTGCTAGAGATGGTTCAGAGAGAGGATACCCCAGGCTAGTCCTGGACCTCACCCATTAGCCTGCAAGATTCTGATGCCGGAGTTCTAATTGCATCTTAGCTAACCATAACTATACCCTATCCAGCCCCACTCCCTCCTCCCTCTCTTCAGACAAAAAGCAAGTCCTGGAAATAGAAGTTGTCTTTCACTTAAACAGATGTTACTATGATGTATGCCCCAATTTCAGCTGTTGGTGACCTACTTTCCAAATGGACTTAATATCCCCACCCTTGTTGGAGAGTGGCTAACAATAGGGCCAACTTCCTGAGGCGCATGGAGCATATCAGTCCTGCTCACACATCTTAGCAGTCAGATTTCGGGACTAGTCCATATGTGGAATCAGTATTCCCTGCAAGAAACCTTCCCTTAGGAAGCTTTTGATCTTTGCAACATCAAAGAGAGACTGGGAGAGAGCAGGCATTAATTTTCACCTATGGTTTAAAATTAATATGTAAAATATATGAAAGAGGGAGAGAAAACTGAGTGGACTCAGCCACCTGAGACTCTAACTCTTTATTTCTTACAGTATTAATCTTTTTGTGAGCTAATTATTCAGCTGCACACATTGAAAGAGACTTCTGACTTAAGGACAGAGGACAGAAGTGTTGGTTTTTTTGGAGTCCATATAATCAATAAGCAGGGAAGGCATTTTAAAGCAAAAATTAGCAACACTGCTTGAATCTCAGAAGGTCTTAACTACCCCCAAGGACCTCTCAGGCATTTATCCAGTGGTCTGTGGATAAATCTACCGTTTGCTTTGTGAGGGGGAATTGGAAAGAAGAACCAAACTGCTATTTTTTAAAACTCCCTAATATTCCTTAATCCTCAATTCCATTTTCCTGGGTTGCTTTGTAGAATGTGCCTCATCCCGCTATACAGGGTATCTTTCACTGTTAAATTTTTGTTTCCATGGATACTAGATTTGTAACCCCCCCCCCCAAGCTTCTCTCCACATATGGACCTGGTGACAGAGGTTGATGAGTGGGTATCTTTATTAGATGATCTTATTGCTACTATAGTTAAGAATTGTAGAACTGTTTATAACTAAAAGGGACTTTGGGGGTCATAGTGCAACTTCTTTTATTTTACAAACAAGGATTTAAGTCCAGAAAGTTTGAGTGAGTTGCCCAAGGTCATGAAGCTACTTGATGAAAAGGTTGTGACAAGAATTCAGGCTTCTTAATTCTCAGTCAAGTACTGAGTACATCACCCTTTTGCTTTGCTAGTTTTCTTTTCTTTCCTTTTTTTAAAATTTTTTATTTTATTTTTTATTATTTTAAAATTTATCTTCATTGTTGAAAGTATTACAGGTGTCCCATTCCCTTTCCCAATTGACCCCCTCCACCTCGATTCCACCCCCTCCCCAGGCCTTCACCCCTTCATTGTCTGTGTCCATGGGTTATGCATATATGCATATAACTTCTTTGGTTAATCTCTTCCCTCCCTCCACCCCCCTTCCCTCTTCCCTCTGAAATCTGATCATCTGTTACATGTGTCAATGTCTCTGGATCTATTTAGTTCATCAGATTCTTTTGTTCATTAGCTTCTTCTTAAAGAAGACCCTTCAACATTTCCTGTAGTGATGGTTTGGTGGTGATGAACCCCTTTAGCTTTTTCTTGTCTGAGAAGCTCTTTATCTGACCTTCAATTCTAAATGATAGCTTTGCTGGCTAGAGTAATCTTGGTTGTGGTTCCATGTTTTTCATCACTTTGAATATTTCTTGCCACTCCCTTCTGGCCTGCAAAGTTTCTGTTGAGAACTCAGCTGACAGTCATATGGGTGCTCCCTTGTAGGTAACTAACTGCTTTTCTCTTGCTGTTTGCAAGATTCTCTCTTTGTCTTTAACCTTTGGCATTTTAATTTTGATGTGTCTTGCTGTGAGCCTCTTTGGGTTCCTCTTGT
The DNA here is from genome assembly GCF_054644295.1 of Miniopterus natalensis. Classification (NCBI taxonomy): domain Eukaryota; kingdom Metazoa; phylum Chordata; class Mammalia; order Chiroptera; family Miniopteridae; genus Miniopterus; species Miniopterus natalensis. Next base: position 46,908,435 of record NC_142090.1, on the reverse strand, counting down.
TTGGGACCCTCTGTGCTTCCTGGACTTGTAAGTCTATTTCTTTCCCCAGGTAGGGGAAGTTTTCTGTCATTATTTATTCAAATAGGTTTTCAATGTCTTGCTCTCTTTCCTCTCCTTCTGGCACCCCAGTAATACGAATGTTGGGCCTCTTGAAGTTGTCCCAGAGGCTCCTTATGCTATCTTCATATTTCTGGATTCTTTTTTCTTTTTGCTCTCCTGGTTGGGTGTTTTTGTTTCTTCATGTTCCAAATTGCTGATTTGATTCTCAGCATCCTCTACTCTACTGTTGATTCCCTATAAATTATTCTTCATTTCAGTTCGTGTAGCCTTCATTTCAAATTGGTGCTTTATTATGTCATCGATTTTCTCAATTATTTTTGTCATACTCTTACTAATATCCTTGAGCATTCTTAGAACCATTATTCTGAACTCTGTATCTGTTAGCTTGCTTGGATCTATTTCATTTAGTTCCTCTTCTAGAGATTTCTTCTGTTCTTTCCATTGTGACATGTTTCTTTGCTTCCACATTTTGGCTGCTTCCAGGTGTTTGTTTCTATGTATTAGGTAGAGCTGCTATGTGTCCTGGAATTTGTAGAGTGGCTTTGTGTAGTAGGTGTCCTGTAGGGTCCAGTGGCTCAGCCTCCCCAGTCACTGAGCTGGGCCTCCTAGGTGCTCCTCTGTGTGGGCTGTGTGCACAGTACTGTTGCAGTTGAGTCTTGGTTGTTGTTGGCATCACTGGGAGGAACTGATCCCCAGACCAATCAGCTGTGAGGACCAGCTGCAACTAAGGCCAGAGAGTTGCTGTGCTGGAGACACCCCTATGGAGCAGGCTTTACTTCAGTGGAGCTTTAGTGTTCACCAAGTGAGCCCCTTGAGGGTGTCACTAGTGGATGTGGTAGGGTTGTAATCCAGTGTGGTCAAGCCTGACCACCAGGTGCACTGTCTCTGGGGCCTCCCAGGAGGTGCAAAGTCAGCCTGTGCCAGTGCCTTGCCCAGGGACACCCAGCATGAGCTACACAGCACATCGTAGTTGACTTCTATTGTGCTGGGCTTGGAGGTGTCCAGGAGAGGCCAAGCTATAAGCCAATGCAGGCTGCTGCTAGTGCCAGGCCTGGGACCACTTATCAAGCTGTATGGGGCATGCTGTTGCTTGTCTGAGAGATTTTAGGAAAGTCTTAAGCATGAGGCTCAAGAGGCCACTTGCACAGAAAAGCCACTAGAAATGGCCCGGATGAGCCTGCAGGTAGGGAGGGGGGCCTCCAGGAATCACCGGGGCGGGGCCAAAGGTATGAGTCAGGTGCTGGAGATTCAAATATGGTGCCTGCCTGCCGGCTGTGTGCGGGAAGGACTCGCCAAAGGAGCAACAGCCTCTGCCAGCCCTTCTGCCTGGGAGAAAGCTGCCCCTCCACCTCTCTCCCCAACTTCAGGCAGGTTAGTTCTTCCCCATTGTCCCAGGTCCTTTTAGGCTGCTGCCTGCCGCTGGGCTCAGAGGGAGCTCATCTGAGTGAGTCCGTGTACGGGCCCTTTAAGAGGAGCTGCTGGGGCTCCTGCACCCTCCAGGACCCTCAGAGACAGTCCCCGCTGGTTTCACAGCCTGGAGTTGTGGGGTGTCTCTTCCCGGTCCTGGAGCCCTGGGCTGGGGGCCTGCTGTGGGGCTGGGACCCCTCACTCTTCCAGGAAACCTCCACTGCCGAGATTCCCTCTGGGGTTTAAACCATGGCATTGGGTGTGGGCCCACGGCCGAGTCTCCTCGATTCAGCCCCAATCCACCCAAGTCTCCACCCTTCCTACCAGTCTCTGTGCTTCTTCAGTTCCCTGGTTGTAGGGCTTCTGTTCAGCCGGATTTCAGGAGGCTCTGAGTGATGGCGGTTCTGTACTTTAGTTGTAATTTTGATGTGGTTGCAGGAGGCGGTAGGTATATCTGTTACCTACTCTGTCATCTTGTTTCCTCTCTCTTTATTTTATTTTATTTATTTATTTTTTATTTGTTTTTTTTTTTAATCTTTTTTTTTTTTTCTTTCTTTTTTTAAAACTATATCTTTATTGATTTCAGAGAGAGGAAAGAAGACGCAGAGAGAGAGATAGAAACATCAATGATGAGAGAGTCATTGATTGAGCCCGCAACTCGGGCATGTGCCCTGACAGGGAATCGAACCCTGAGCACCTGGATCCTAGGTCGATGCTCAACCTCTGAGCCATGCCCAGCTGGGCTCCTTTTTTTTTTTTTTTTATATACTTGAAATTCTTTACCCTCTTGAGACTGAGCTGAGTGGTTGGCCAACCTGGTGTAGATATCAGGCTTTTTCTTAAGCAATGAGGTTTTGATACTATCGCAGAACACCCAGACTGGGAACTGTACTATCTGCTCCCAGGGGTGGATACAGATTAGATGGGCATTGGGAAAGATGGAGGCCCTGAAGGGAAAGGTGACACATTACAAGCTTCAGGCTGCCATTACTACTAAGCACTCTGATAGTTTTCTGATTCCATGCAGGGGAGAGAGAGAGACCTCTTTCCCACTGGATCTAATTTTTCTCTGTAGTCCCTCTTTCAGCAGACCTGAGACCAGTCTTGACTAAAATGACATAGATACACATTATCTTTTTAAAGGAAAATTCTGTGATGGAGGTAGAAAGTTCGAAATTTGGAAAAGTTTTGTATTTTTCAGAATTAAGAAGGTTTAAATTAAATACTTAAAAAAATTAAATGCACATGAGGGAGAACACTCATAGAACCCTCAATAAAAAAATTTAAAAATCACCTACAAATCTCAATGCTTCCACAAATTAAATTATTTCCAGAAAATAACGGGTCTTAAGAGGACTAATGTAGAGCCATTTTCATGATTAACTGCTTAAATCCTCTTTTGTTTTAAAAAAATTCAGTTACAATTGACATTCAATATTAGCTTCAGGTGTACAGCATAGTGGTTAGACATTTATATAACTTACAAAATCGCCCTCCCATAAGTCTAGTGCCCACCCGGCACCATACATGGTTATTCCAATATTATTGACTGTACTCTTTATTATGCCCTTTCTATCCCCGTAACCATCAGTGCTCTTAGGTCCTTTTTTGAATGCGCCGGGCTGGTTTCTATTTCTCTGAAGTAGTCTATATCATTAGAATGCACACAGAGAAAGGTTTAGAGGCTTGCTCTTTTTTTATTTTGGCACAGTAAAATCTTTTTCAAAAAGATTTTCTATGATATGGATGTTTTTTATACCTCAGGTTAAATCACATCCCCTTTGTATTGTGATTCATGGTAAGATAAATAAAAAATAAACTACCACCACTGAAATTTTAAAAGAAGCTACTTAATGAAGGAGAAGATCTTAAGTAGCTACTGAGTCAGTGTGTATTCACAGGACTTTGATCAGTGCTTGCAGGGACTATTTTATGTGAGAACAAAGACACCAAAGAGGGCCACTGGGAGGACGCCGGAGGGGGCAGGGGAAGGCTACTGTGGAACACTGGGATCAGAAAAGTCCCAGTCCTAATTACCAAAGCCAAGTGGAAGACAGAGGAGCTGGAACAAATTTAGAATAGAAAACAGGTGAAAAAGCAGGAAATGCAATGTTCTTAGCAAGGAATAACATCTTTCATTTTAAATCACTTACAACACATTTTAAATGTAAAATCTTGTCCAAGGAAAGAGGTTCCTCTGATTCGACAGCCTATCATTTCCCCTCCTCCCACAACTGACACTCGCCAGAGGGACACCAGAGTCCCCTGAATTGGAACATTACATCATACAACAAAATATTTCATTTTAATCGAACGTGTTTTCCTAGGAGCATTCAAAAGAGCACAGTAACTCTGTGCTTTCGAGATGGTAATTCATTTGCATAGTTTTTGTTTATTTAAGACCCTAGATTGGCTGAAGCAGTCCCTCCACGAACTGCCCCTCCAGAAGCGGTGACAATAGGTCTTCTGTGGAGGGAAATGCTGGGAGGGCGGTCAGCTTCAGTAAAGGCAGCTCTCAGGGAACGCGGGAGCTGAGGGCCTGGCTGCCAAGATTTTAATGAATTGCTTCAGATATTCTCTCTCGTGGCTTCCACTGTGTTTAAAAATCTGAAAGGAAAAAAAAAGCATGGCAATTGGACATTAAAAATCTGCCACATACACAAATATCTGTTATAGGTTTCTTTTTAAATGGCTAAGTGCTGTTCATGAAATTCACAAAGAATTTCATCAAGTTAGTGTGTGCATTTTTAATGAAAAGATTTATGTAATAGATATTATTTTTTTGCCATCAACTTCCCTATGAAATAAAGTCATATGACAGCTCTGAAAAAAAAAAGTCTTAGTAATTTTCCCCCCTCTGGGGCCAGTTAATGGAAGATTCCTGTTAAGGAAAAAAGATGGTCATTTAAGGGTTGAAAATACAATTTCCCATCATGTTTCTCCTTTTATTTTCAGCTAGTTTTGGAGAAATTACTTCATAGAACACAAGGTTAATAAGTTCAGTAATCTAATGGGTTTACAGTAGAGGAGGAAAATGCAATTTAAAGGCCTTGCATCTTCTAATCATTCAGTGTTTTAAATAAAACCCACCCATGTCACTAAAGTTCATTCTTAGCAGTATAGGAGATGCTAATTCCTTTTATGGGGAAAAAAACCTTTATGAGGCCTCTGAAACACCAATCATTCGGATAATATTTATATTTTCAAAAATAGTTTTCATCTTGAAACAATCACAAACTTATAGAAAAGTTGGGCTATTATACAAATAACTTTTTTTCTGAACCATTTGAGAGTAATTGCTTATCTGATGTCCACTACTTCAGTATGTATTTTCTATAAACAGGAACATTCTCTTATATAACCACAGGACAACAATCAAAATCAGGAAATTAACTTTGATACGTCACCACCACCTAATCCTCAGATCCTTTCAAGTTTATTCAGTTGACCCAATAGCGAATTTTACAGCAAAATTATCCAGGTCATGATCACATGCAGCATTTATCTGTCATGTTTCTTTTAGCCTCCTTCTGTCTGGAACAGTTTCTCAGTCTTTCAATGGCTTTCATGACCTCAACACGTTAAAAAATAACAATCCAGTTATTTTGTACAATATCCTTTAATTGGGTTTGTCTGATGTTTCCCATGATTAGGCTAGGTTATCATTTTTGGAAGTGATTGTATCCTATAATTTCCATTGGTCCCCTTACTGATGACATTCTCTTTGATCCTCTGATTTAGGTGCTGTACACCAGGCTTAATAAGCATTTTGTGGGGAGGTACTTGGAAACTATCTAGATATACTGTCCTGCATCAAACTTTCTATAAGTATATTCTTTTGGTTTTCTGTTTTATTTAGTAATTTTGTTAAATTAATTAAACAAAAAGGCCATTAGATGGAAGTGGCTCTTAATGCCATGGCAGCCTACTTAAGCAAACCAAAGTCTAAATCTATAAATACCTCAAGGTTATGAAATTAAAAATTAAGGACAGCCAATCACAAATAGCCAATCAGGCTTTAAGTTACAACAAATTAATAATTTCCTTACTTTGTTTTTGCCTTTTCTCTATAAAAGTTTTTCCTCAGTGGAGAGCTTCTAATCTGTTCCTGTTTGATGCTGACTGATTTGATTAGATTTGTTCAAATAAACTCTTTAAATGTTAATATGCCTCAGTTTATCTTTTAAGAGTTCATAATCCTTTATTATCATTGATTATTTTGATGCCCACCTTGTCCCAGATTTGGCCAGTTGGGAGCCCCTTCAGACGGGCTCCTTTGCCCTTCTGACATATCCTCAGCATACCTGGAGCGTATTCTTGCTTTCTGTCACTACGAGATGTGCCAGGCTCATCTTGCTATTTCCTTGTTCCAGGTGTGCTCATTGATATCAGGGGTATTGCTACCCCCAGGCTTTCAGTGGATACAACTAGGGAATCTATATGTATATGCATATACACACACATATTTACTTTACCATCTACATGGATATCTATCAGCATCTATCTAATGAAAACTGGAAATTTACACCAATATCTCCAGTTTCAATCCAACACTATAGAGTTTTAGTTCTTTCTCTTTTCTTGCCTGCCATTGGGAAACATAGCATGTGTTATTCTTAATATATTTACTTAACTGATCATTCCCATGTAAGTAGCCAATCTCCCATCTCAGCTGCCATTCCCAAGCCTGTGCAGATGCCCTCCTCAAGCCACTTAAATCTGATACTCCATGCTGGACAAAACTACCCACCCCTATCTACCCAAAAGGATGCCTCACTCATCCTGATTGGACTCTGACACTTCACACTGGGTGACAACCCCCTCCCTCTTGAATACCCTCTACCCTGCTTTGCCTCTGAAATCCAAAGTTTGGCCAACACTCTGTCTTCAAACCCATCTGTACAGATATTTACCTTTCTTTTCCCTACCTGATGGTTTTAGGATGGAATTGTTTAGGAACAGGGGGGAAAGAGAATGAAGGGGGAAGGAAATGGGTGAAAAGGTGGAAGAAAGGGGAAAGAACAAATTTATGTTTAAATGAATTACAAGTAGGCATATTAAGTTTAAATAAGAGGACTCTAAAAGAGCCACTTAGAAATGGAGTGTTTTCTTTTTTAAAGTATTTGTTATCAATATATTATTTATTTATTTATTTTAAAAAAATATATCTTTATTGATTTCAGAGAGAGGGAAGGAGAGGGAGAGAGAGAGATAGAAACATCAATAATGAGAGAGTCATTGATCGAGCCTGCAACCCGGGCATGTGCCCCGGGAATTGAACCCCGATCGCCTGGATCCTAGATCGACGCTCAACTGCAGAGCCACGCCCGGCCGGGCTGGAGTGTTTTCTGACTGAGATAGAATATAATATTTAGGCCCCTGGTTATTATAAGTTATACCAAAATCCGTGTATGACAGCCCATCTTTCACATGATTGTATATTTTTGATGATCTTTTCATACTTTGTACATTTCATTGTTCTTCCTATTTGAGATATAGTAATTCCACACAATTAATAATATTCATTATCAGCAAAATTTTAAAAGGAACTTGGTGAAACATTTTTTGCTGTCAGAGATATTTAGCACCCTTTCTAACTTTTTAACCAAATTTTTCTTTATTTCCTGATTAATTCAGGCATAATTCCTTTAGAATGGATTCAAACTATTGTTTACTCCATTCTGTTAAATGGCAATTCTTTATCTCCTTCCAAATCATAGGACTATTATTCTTTAGGACATTTTCTTAAAAGATCTATGTCAGTCATCTATTCAACAAATTGCAGTGAGAGTGCTCTCCCACTAACATAAAAGATAAGCAAGTATATTTAAACAGTTATTCTATCAATCACTGCTAAACAGAGTGTCAGCTCTCTAAGAAAAACATAAAAACAATATACTATGTCCCTTGCCATTCAGGCATCTCTGCAACTACAGAGAACAAAAATTGGTACAAATTGTCAGGAAGAGGGTCCCTTAAAGTGTGAACAATAATTTTTTTTAAAAAAAACCCTTAATTAATTAATTAATTAATTAATTATTGGTTTTGCAGAGAGGAAAGGAGGGGGAGAGAGAGAGAGAGAAACATCAATGTGAGAGAGAAACATCGATTCGTTGCCTCCCACACTCACCCTGACCAGGAATCAAACCCACAACCTGGGTATGTGCCCTGACCAGGGATCGAACCTGCCACCTTTGGGTATATAGGATGATGCTCCAACCAACTGAGCCATACTGGCCAGGGCTGAACAATAATTTTATTACCAAAATCAGGGGGAGTATACATTTTTTAAAAATTAAAGCTAATTTTTAAAATTAAAGAATTAACATGTGCCTAAATAAGGTTTGATAAAAAAATTTCATAGTTACATTTCCTAGATATAACTGTTATTAACAGTTCAGACAGTCTTTGGAATTCCATGTGTAACTGGTAAGAAATAGGACTATATCTTCTATTTTTAAACATATCTAAATAAGTTTCCTAACCTAGATGAAGATGAAGATGAAGAAAATGTGTAGGATGTAAAAATGCTTCATTTTCACTTCTAGGACAGAATTTAAAAACACTAAGAAATAACTGCAGGAACATCGTATCGAAACAGAACTTGGAATTGGTGGTTTAGTGGCGTATAGATTATCTACCTTGAACATCTTACAGATTTTAAAAAATTCTCTAGAAAGGCCACATCTTTTTTCATCTCCTATTACATAGATCTCTAATACTGCTATTGGAGTTATGTTAAGAAAAACACTGAAACGTCTGAACAGAGGTAAAGAAGATCTTGATTTAGGATGCCCATTTATTTTATTGAGATCACTGTGTTGTGATTTGCACAGAGTAGGTATATTTTGGGGGGACTCTCATACTCCTATCTCTTTGCCTTTTGCATCTTGGAGTGAAGTTTCTGCTCCGCACCAAGTCAACAAAGGCCTGAAGCTCAATAACTCAGTCACAAAGAAAAGAAAACAACTCTATTTAAAATGTATGGTAGCTAGAACAGTGCTTCTCAAACTTCAGTGTGTATGAATCATTTAGAGAGCTTGTTAAAATGCAGATTGTGATTCACTGCCTTGCCTCACCTTTTTTCTTGCCTTGTGTTTGAATCTCTCCTAAAGGTGTCAGTACTTTAATCTTTGCCCAGACTCTGCTTTCTAAAAGTACTGGGATAAAAGCTTTTTTCTTTTTCTAAAATATCCTTACTTCAGTTCCTGTTTTTCTGTGGTCTGCTACTAGGACTTGTGACCCATGGCCTGGTTCTAACTTATGGAATCAGTACTCACCTCTACTTTAGATTTCTCTCAGCCAAGATCTTCAGCTCTGGGGTATCTCCATAGCTAGTCCAAGCCTATCTCCACCTGGCCTCTCTGTGGTAAAAGTAAGGGTAGCAATGCACAGGTGGAAAGATCCCGGCATAAGTAGCAGAACTTTGCTATTCAAAGCATTGTCTATGGACTAGCTGCATCAGTATCACTTAGGAGCTTGTTTAAATGTAGACCCTGCCTGTTGAATCAGAATCTCCAGTTTAACAAGATCCTCAGGTGATTTGAATGCTCATTAAAGTTTGAGAACCCCGGATTTTGGTGCTTTTAGTAGAAGTAACTGAAAATTCAATTCAAACTGGCTTATATAATAAAATAAATTTATTGGCTCATGTAATTGCAAAGTTTGCTGACAGAATGAGCTTCAGGTATGATCTAATACAGAGATTCTTAAGTTATCAAGGCTCAGGAGCTATCTCTTTTTTCTTATCTGGGCATTTCCCCCCATAAACCTACTCCCTTACCATTATTTCATTTTATGTTAATAAGAACAATACAGATATTTTAATTTTAGGCATTGTGAATGGGGTCTTTGTCTTTAAGAGAATTGAAATTATTCTGCCTAAATTGGGAATGGGCCTTCAAAGGAAGCCCTTAAGCAAAGATTGAAGGCAATATGTGAGAATTCCAATTGATTTAATCTTGCTGACACGTGGTACTGACAGTCATTCTAATTTAAGCCATTTTGGCCCTGAAATCTTTATTTAGATTCATCTCAAAAGCAAGCACCTGCAGAGCAGCTTACATGCTGGTTTTGGGGTTGAGCCTCACAGTCAGCTAGCCTGAGGGTTGATCCTACACACGAATGGGCTAATAGCAATTAAGACTCAATTATAACAGAAGGGCCCACATAACCCATATTAGGGACATTCCTAGAGCACCCAGCTCAGGACATCAAGGTGACAATACCACTAGGTCCCACAGGACACCTACTAGATAAGGCCACCCCACAAAGCCTGGGAGTCATAGAAGATCTATTTAATACATAGAAAAAACACACACAAACAGATAGTCATAATGGGGAGACAAAGAAATAGGCCCTAAATGTATGAACAGGAGGAATCTCCAGAAAAATAGCTAAATGAAATGGAGACAATCAACTGGTCAGACATAGAGTTCAAAATAATGGTTATAAGGCACAAGGAACTTAGTGAGAACTATGACAGCCTAAAAAGGACATAGAAATCATGACAGACAACCAGTTGGAAATGAAAAATACCATATCTGACATCAAGAATACACTGGAAGAAATAAAAAGTAGATTGGATGAAGCAGAGAATCAAATCAGTGATTTGGAAGACAAGGTAAGAAAAAAACACCCAATCAGAGCAGCAAACAGAAAAAAGAATTTAAAAGAATGAGGATAGCCCATCTGGCATTGCTCAGTAGTTGAATATCAGCCTATGAACCAGGCACATGCCCAGGTTGCAGGCTCCATCCCCAGTAGGGGGCTTGCAGGGGGAGAGAATCAGTGATGATTCTCTCTCATCACTGATGTTTCTATCTCTCCCTTCCTCTCTCTGAAATCAATAAAAACATAAAAAAAAGAATGAAGATAATTTAAGAGAGCAAGGGATTGAGAACCTATTTGGAGAAATAATGACCTAAAACTTCCCTAACCTGGACACACAAGCCAGGAAGTGCAGAGACACCCAAACAAGATGAACTCAAAAAGACCCACACCAAGACACATCATAATTAGATTGGCAAAAGTTAAAGACAAAGAGAGAATCTTAAAAGCAGCAAGAGAAAAGTAGCTAATTACCTACAAGGGAGCTCCCATAAGACTGTCAGCTGATCTCTCAGAAATATTTCAGGCCAGAAAGGACTGAAATGAAATATTCAAAGTAATGAAAAACAAGGACCTACAACCAAGATTACCACTTAAAACTGAAGGAGAAGGGCTTTCCAGACAAGAAAAAGCTAAAGGAGTTTGTTACCACCAAACATGTATGACTTGTTAAAGGGCCTGCTTTAAGAAGTAGTAGTAGTAATAGTAGTAGTAGTAAAAGAAAAAGAAAAGAAACAGTTAAAATAATAAAATGGCAATAAGTACATAACCTATCAATAATCACTTTAAGTGTAAATGGCTTAAATGCTCCTATCTGAAGATATAGGGTAGCTGAATGGATGAGAACACAAGGCCCACATATATGTTGCCTAAAAGAGATTCACTGTGGCTAGAACTTCCAGTACTATGTTGAATAAGAAGAGTTAAAGGGACATCCCTGTCTTATTTCTGATCTTAAGGGAAATGCTTTTAGTTTTTGCCCATTGAGTATGATATTGGCTGTAGGTTTGTTATATATGGCATTTCTTATGTTGAGGTATCATTCTTTATTCCCACTTTGCTGAGAGTTTGTCTCATAAATGGGTGCTGGATTTTGTTGAACGTTTTTTTCATCTATTGATATAAACATGTGATTTTTGTCCTTCATTTTGTTTATGTAATGCCTGACGTTTATTGATTTGCAAATATTGTACCAGCCTTGCATCCCCAGAATAAATTTCACTTGGTCATGGTGTGTGACTTTTTTAATGTATTGCTGGATTTGATTTGCTAATATTTTTTGAGGATTTTAGCATTTATAATCATCAGGGATGCTGGCCTGAAATTTTCTTTCTTTGTAGTGTCTTTATTTGGTTTTGGAATTAGGCTAATGCTGGCCTTGTAAAAAGAGCTTGGAAGTCTTCCCTTCTCTTACATTTTTTGGAATAGCTTGAAGAGGATAGGTGTTAGTTCTTCTTTGAATGTTTTGTAAAACTTGCCTGTGACGCCATAGGACTAGGACTTTTGTTTGCTGGAAATTTTTTGATTACTGCTTCAGTTTCATTAGTTGTTATTGGCCTATTCAGGTTTTCTAATTCTTCCTGATTGAGTTTTAGAAGAGCACTTGTTTCTGGGAATTTGTTCAATTTCTAGGAATTTATCCATTTCTTTCAGATTGTCCAGTTTGTTGCCATATGGTTGTTCATAGTATTTTCTTACTATCTTTTGTATTACTGTGATGTCAATTGTTACTTTGCCTCTTTCATTTCTGATTTTATTTATTTGGGTCCTCTTTCTTTGCTTCTTGATAAGTCTGGCTAAAAGTTCATCCATCTTGTTTATCTTTTGGAAGAATCAGCTCTTGGTTTCATTGTTCTTTGTATTGTTTTTTAGTCTCTATGTCATTTATTTCTGCTCTGATATTTATTATTTCCTTCCTTCTACTTCCTCTAGGCTTTTCTTATTTTCTTTTTAATTCTTTTAGTTGAAGAATTAGATTGTTTATTTGAGCTTTTTCTTGTTTCTTGAGGTAGGCCTCAGTGTTATGAACTTCCCTCTTAGGATTACTTTTACTGTGTCCCATAGATTTTGGGTTGTTGTCTATTCATTTTCATTCATTTCCAGGAAGCTTTTGATTTCTTCCTTGACCTCATTGGTAACCCATTCATTGTTTAATAACATGCTATTTAGGCTCCATGTGTTTGAGTGTTTTTAAGTTTTTTTTTATTGTAGTTGATTTCTAGTTTCATGCCATTGTGATCTGAGAAGTTGCTTGATATAATTTTAATCTTGAATTTGTGAAGTCTTACTTTGTATCCTAACATGTGGTCTATCTTTGAGAATGTTCCATGTGCACTTGAGAAGAATGTATATTCTGCCACTTCGGGAAGAAATGTTCTGTAAGTATCAATTAAATTCTTCTCATCTAGTGTGTCATTTAAGTGGCTGTTTCCTTGTTTCTATCAGCTCTCTGGTAAGGAGAAAGCACTAGTCATGTCCCCAGGAAAGTGGGGGAAATTACCCCACCCCAAAGCAGTTCACTGATGCCCTCTCTGACTGCCCAGACCTATAAGCTTGGCCTCATCTGCTGCCTCCTCAGCAGGGGTCAAGATGCATGGTGGGGCTAGTGGGATTCCTAAGGGTGGGGGGAATGGGATTCTTAGAAGTGGGGCAAGCTATATCCCTGAGGGTGAGGTAATTGCCATTCTCCAAGCTGTTGTTCTGGGAGGGGCTTGCACTTTTCAGGAAAAATGGTTTCTGCAGTATGGGTGGGATGACTGAGAGCTAGCTATTTCTCTCCCAGGTCACCCCCCAATGACTCCCATCCCAGACTCTCCTCAGGTGAGTGACTTCAGTTCACTCCACCCTCCCTCCAGGGAAGCAGAGGATGAGTGGCTGCAAATGGAAAAAAAAAAGCTTTGCATCTGGCAGGCTCCATCTCTCCGTGGGGGATAGAAGCCCCGTTGGCTTTCACAGCTCAATGTTAAGTGAGCTGCTGTAACGGGAGCCCAGCCTGGGGTCCGGGTCCCTTTTGCAACCCTGCCCTTCCTACCAATCTTGAGGTGGGTTTCTGCCCTTCCTTGTTAAAAGTATCCTCTGTAGCTAATTTTCAGTTGGTAATCAAGGTGAATGTTCCCCAATATAGTTTCATTTCCAGTTTGGTTCTGGGAGGAGGTGCAAGAAAGATCCACCTACAGTACCACCATTTTGAAAACCCTCTTTTACCTTTATTTAGAGTAATTTCAAACCATAGCAAGCCTAAGATCACCTGAGGCTCTGGCAAAAAGGAACATGTCTGGGCCTTGTCCAGGTCTAGACTTGAGCCCAGGAGTCTGCATTATAAAACAGCTTCCCAGATGCAATGCATGTAGTTTTCAGACCCTAGCTTCAAGGAACACGTGACAAAGCAATTTTTCATCTATTACTGTCTTCACTCATTCTTCAATAACTGCCAAGCACCTTCAAGGTACTCTGTTAGTCCCTGGGAGGAGGCAAAGGGGCAGAGAGGTGTGTGCCAAGACTCAATTTTCACATCTCAAGGTAGTACAGGGTTGTCACATGGGGCGTACTAGGAATACCTCTCTAGAATTTCAGGGCTGGGATGGTCACTGTGGGCTGCTGTTGTGAGAAGGCTTTGTGGATCCAGGTTGGAAGCATCTGGTGATTTCTTTCCAAGGAAGGAGGGTAGAATCAGAGGGGTTCTGGAAGTAAGGTTAGGCTGGAGCTGAAGTTCTGGGTGAAAGGCTGGACGGGTTCAGTAAAGTGCAGGCACTTTATTCTGAGGCAGTCAGCTGTTGCTCAAGATCTCTGTACAGGGCCATGAGGACAGCTTTTTTTTAGGGCGAGTAATAACCTGGTGTTGATGTTCAGGAGGGACTGGACCTGGCGTGCCAAAGGCACAGCAACCAGTAAACTTACGATGCTATGGGCAGGAATGAAATAAATTGATGAACAAGATAGGACCACAGACATGGAAGCATGAAACAGACTGACAGACCTCAGAGAGAAAGTGGGAAGGAGAGCGGGAAGAGATTGACGAAAGAACTAATAAGCATATGTGTACAGCCCATGGACACAGACAATGGACAGGGAAAGAACTAGGGAGGAGTGAGAGACGGGGAGAGGGGGGTAAAAGGGAGGAAGTGGGGGACATCTGTAATACTTTCAACAAAATAAATTTTAAAAAAAGAAAAAGAAAACAGCTGTTGACAAAAAGAAAAAGAAAAAAAGAAAAGAAAGCTGAGTGAGGAGATTCAGAAAACTGGATATATATATTTGTGGTGATGGGGATGAGCAGGCGCCCCCACAAGAATGAGAGCACCTTTCAAAAGGGCCATTCGCGGGGGGAATCCTACACTATTCAGCTGTACTGAAGCCAGGGCGGTCCGTCTGTTAAGCTGATTAACCCTTTCCGGGGCCTTCAGTATCTCTCTTAATACAGAAGCATCGTACACCATTCCTCCTGCTACTTACTACCTAATACTACAGACGAAGCATCACTACCCTGAAACTGGGTCCATAGGCCCCAAATGCTGCCCACTTCTGCTCCTGCGATGAACTTGGACCTTCTCAGAAGACCCAGCTGCTAATCCTTCTAGCCGAATGGGTTCCAAACTTGACTGCTCAGTGGAATACCTGGGGATTTAAAAAGAAAAAGAAAAATGCCTAGCGCCCACATCTAATGCGCCACCTAGTTTGGAAACCACTGGTGCAGCCACATCTCCTCCAGAGCCCTTAAAAACCCCCAACCCTTCCCTCGCCCGGAGGGTGCACGTTGAGGGTCCGGGGCCGGGTGAGCCAGGTCCCCGCGCCTCGGTCCCCTCCCCCAACCCTGCGGGCCTCGCTCCGGGCTCGGCTGCTCGGTGCTGGGCGCGGGCAGGAGGCGGTGCTTCGGCTGCTTTGGCCACGACGGGGCAGAACCGAAAGCGCCGGCCAGGGAGGCGGGGAGAGGGGCGAGGTGGCGGACGCAGGGCGGGATCTCCCTCGGCGCGGCCGGAGCCGACAGGTGGCCGCGTCGCGATGGCTGTCGGCCTGGTGGCCGCCTTCGACCTCCAGGAGGACGTGCTGCGGCGGCTGCGGGCGCGGCGCGCGGCGGGCGCCGGGGTCAGAGGCGGCGGCGCAGGTGCTGGCGCGGGTGGCAGAGAGCCCCTGGGGGCCCCGGGGCGGGCTGAGCCTTTCATCCTAGGGGGCTCCGGGGCACAGACCAGCCCGGAGGGGGTGGGCAGCCGGTGGCCTCTGCCGACCTGTGAAGGTTAGTGCCCAAGGCACGGGCTTCCCTCTTGGGAGTCCGGGCTGTGCCGCCCTCGGCCCGGCCACTGGGGGAAGGTGGGAGGAGCAACCCTTGGCTGCATTTCTTTTTCTAGCGAGTCCTTCAGCCTGCGGCTGGCTCGTTGCCCGCAGTAACTCCCCTTCAGAGAGGCGGGGCACTAGTGGTACCCTCAGCTCGATGCATCGGCGCGGGGCGCGGAGGAGCCGCAGCGCAGGCTCGCCCGGGCCCACGGCCGGGCGCGGGACAGGGTCGTTCCTCGTGCTCCGTTCGCAGTTCACCTGCCAGGGGAAGGAGGGTCATCACCCTCCTAGGGGCTCTGGCAAGACCAGGGGCTCCGGGAAGTTCTTGTGTTGTGAGGGAGGAAAGAATCATGGCTACCAAGAAAATTATATAAATACTTAACAGTTGCACAGTTTGTGCCACATGTGTGAGACGTGCTTCTGCATCTGTGCGCACAGTGTCTGTGAGCTAGTGGCCAGGCCGCTTCGGGTGTGAAGTAGGAGAGTGTGGGGTCCGCTTGCCGGCTGCTCCGCTCAGCAGCCCCCGCCCCCGGCGCATCACACACCCGGCGGCGGCTGAGGCGCGCGGAGGGACGTGCAGGTTTCCCGCCCAGCTCCGGGGGGGGGTGTGTTGGGGGGGGGGGGGTATTGGAATACATTCCTGGCCGTTGAGGCGTCATTCACAAAAATCCTTTGTTTTGACTTTTGATGAGGGAGTGAAAAGTGGCTTTTGAACCTTCCCAGCATGGGTCAATCAAAACTTTAAAGAAGGGGAGCGCAGTGATTTCCCAGAGCGTGAGGGGGCGTGCGGGAGGCAGCTGGTCAGACTCTCGTCATCGAGGTTTCTCTCTCTCTCCCCCTCTTTCCTTTCCTCTCTCTGAAATCAATAAAGACATTAAAAAAAAAGTGCTGTGAACAAGGGTGCATCTTCAGGGCTTAAATTCAGCTTCAAAGCAGTGATACCCCTGGATCCCACCTTGTGCACAGTAGCTCTCCACTCCAGCGTGCTTGGCTTTCCCTGTTTTTCTTTAAATACCGTAGACTGCTGGAGGACATTTTTTGGAAGGACTCTCAAATTACCCATATTTACAACTCCTTTCTCCTTAATTCTGGTGAAAGTTTTCAATCCTTGTCTTTGCATGTTGGTTATTCCAAATAAGTTATCATGTTTTTGTAGCTCAAGGTTTGAGTTTGACTAATGACTAGTGTCATTATTAGCAAAACTTCTCATTTTGTAGGAAATTTTAAAAAGTCACCTGAATAAAGAGTTTTTGAAGGTTTAACTTTGAAAAATACAGTAGGCAGCTCCAAGTCTGTTTTCCACCCCAAAGTGGTCCTTTCTCTGAATGTCCACCTTATACAGCTAAATGGCAGGTGTCTGCAAATGAGAAGTTAGATGAAGTGTGAAATGCCACAGTCTTAAGTTTCCGTAATGTGTGTTGTGATTGAAAATCTCTGTGTGAGCCAGTCAGATTTTGGCTTCCTTATGTCTTTCACTCATCTGTGAAGAAATATAAATTCGTGTATTGACATT
The DNA here is from genome assembly GCF_054644295.1 of Miniopterus natalensis. Lineage (NCBI taxonomy): Eukaryota > Metazoa > Chordata > Mammalia > Chiroptera > Miniopteridae > Miniopterus > Miniopterus natalensis. Next base: position 46,891,577 of record NC_142090.1, on the reverse strand, counting down.
CCATTAAACAACAGATACGCTTGGGTCCTCAGAAAGTAAACTTACTAGAAATGCCAACCTTTTAAAATATTGGTGGCATTTTGCTCTTTCAGAGCACCTTAGCAAGATATTAGTGTTATACTAAAAGAAATTGTAACTACTGATAATTCCAGTGGGTGGTAGCTCAACCCTCACCCCCCCCCCCAAGTTAATTCCCCTTCTGCTATAATTTGTAGCACTGGCAAGAGGATCTGGGAATCTATTTTATTTCCAGCACAGCTATTACTCCACACACTTGTGCAAATTATTTTCCTTTCAAAGTCCCAGCTTTTCAAATGTAAATTGTGAAAAATTATACCATTTTAATGTCTCCTGTCTGCACACTTGCTATTTAAATTTAATGTTTTTACATCAACAGATACAATTGAAGATTTCGTAGTGGTGCTTACTCCTGGCAAAATAGCTAGGGCTAACCATGGAAATTCAGTCTCTTAAGCAACCAGGTGTCAAGGAGTAAGGAGACCAGATTTGGTTACTGCATCTCCTGGTTCTGAGTTGAACTTTGGGGAAATGAGTTCTCCTGAAATAAATGGAGAAACTATTTGTTCTTTTAAAAATTAAAACAATTATTCAAAATAAGATTTTAATACGTGTAAGCTATAAATAGTAACAATAACAAAACAAAACCATGCACCCACCTTGAAAACAGAACAATATCAAGACTTTTGGAGGCTCTTGTGTCCCCCTATCTGATCTTTTTTCTCTCTGTATATCTCATCTCTCAGAGGTAATGATCATTTAAACTTTTTTTAAAATTCAAAATATTACAGATGTCCCTTTTTCTCCCCATTGACCCCTTCCACCCTGCCCCCACTCCCTTACACTTTTATATTTTAAATAAGATTCCATTGATCTTATAGTTAAACCCATATGTAATTCTCCCCAAAGAAACTATAATTTCATTTTGCTTGTTTATGAATTTTAAATAAATGAAAGCATACTATATGTATTCTTTTTGCTTTTTTTTTTTCTTTCTTAATATTGTGAGATTTATCCATGTTGACTGCTGTAACTTTAAGTCATTAATTTTCACTGCTGTATAGTATTCCACTGTGTGAATATACCAGAATATGGTGGTCATGGAGTACACTGCTTAGATCCTTCTTTCAAGGGAGGGCTTGTCCCAGGTGCTGTGAGTGTGGTCAGCAGATAGTCTTCAGCTGCCAGGCCTTTCAGGGATTGCTTTGACAGAGGGCTGACTGGCCTTTTGGGTGTGGCCCACTTCTAATGAGGGTTTGAGGTGGGGTATAAAGGCCTGTCATTTTCACTCAACATGGGACAACTTTGACAATCCATTTCAGCTCTCAAGCTTCCCTGATGGAGGACACTGAGGTCACCAAAAGCTAATGGGCCTCCATTGCAGCCTGACTTGTTCCTCCTGAATGTTTTAATCCCCCCTTACTAAGCACTCCCTAATGAACATCCGGGATACTAACCTGTCTCAGGGTGCTTCTCAGGGAATCCATCTTTACTTACCCTTTTCCTTGTTGGTGACATTTGGGAGGTTTCTGGGATATGCTGTCATAGTGCTTTTACTAACTTTGTGCATGTCACCTGGTACACAGGTGCTCAAGTTTCTCTAGGATGGATGTCTGAGAGTGGAGCTGCTGAGTCATAGGCTATGCACATTTTTATCTTTCCTGGGCAGTGCCAAATTGTTTTCCAAGGTAGTTCAATTATTGATGCCCCTCTTTATAGTACAGAAATGTTTTTGGTACTCTATATCCTCACAAGCTCTTCATATTCCCAGATTAAATTTTGTTTTTTTGTCAAACTAGTGGGTCTAAATGTTACTTCATTATGGTCTGAGGTTAAGTATCTCTATGTATTTATTGGTCATTTGAGTTTCCCCTTCTATGAGATGTCTGTCATCATTTTGTCTACTTTCCTATATTGATTTTTAAGGGTTTTTAAAAAATGTATTCTGGATTCTAGTCCTTTATTCATCATGTATGTTGCAACTTTTCTCTCTCAATGTTATCTTTTTCTTTAGTTTGTGATGGTGACTTTGATAAACACTTTTAATGTAGTCTTATTTATGAGTCTTTTCCTTTATGGTTTGTGCTTTATTTTGGAATCTTTTAAGGAAATTCTCCCCTATTCAGAAGTCATGAAGACATTTTTATATTCTACTATTGCTTTGCTCTTCACATTTTATTTTAATCCATATGGAAATTTATTTTTGTTTGTGATATGATGTAGGAATCCAGTTTTATTGTTTTTCCATATTGGTAGCTAATTGACCTAGTATCACTAACCAGATAGCCTTCCACTTCTCACTGACAGCAAAGCCATTTCTGTCACACACCAAATGTTCACATAGATGTGGGTCTCCTTTTCTGGCTTCTTAATTGTGTTTTGTTTACTGTTCTTTTGGCACTGTCCTTCCTTTTTCCTTTTCCTTCCCCTACCTCCCTAGTCTCCTTTTCTCATTTTATTCACAATATGAATTTGAAATCACATAATGATGTTTACTTTGTAAGTTTAGGAATTATAAAATATCTGGTCATGTGGAGCCTGAGGATTTATGTGAATTATTTACAGAATATAAATGTCATAGCTGTAATATTTTGGCACCTCTTGATCTGTGTGTTAGGAACTAGTTCAAATTTTTCTATAAAGATGTGAGGTTCCCTACCCTCCCATATGGTCACTGGAAAGACAAGAAATACTTTTTTATTTGATCTTTGTCTCATAGTGGCTGGGAGCAAAATTTACATATTTGGCAAACATCTTCCTCTAAAGTGAAATCACTTGTGTTTAGCAAAGAATAGATTGAAATGGACAATAACAGCTGGCAAACTAGCTTCAATTTTCCATGAGCTATTGTCAACACCTTTAATACTAGGCACTCTCCTCTTCTTTAGCAGGTTTTCTTATGCAAGTATCTTATCTATCAAAATGCTACATTTTTTTCTGCAAGAGCACTGAGTACACTAAACTGTAAAGTTAAATCTCATTTCCTCATTTGAAATTGCTAAACTTCCTCCTCTGGACTTTCCAGTGATGACCTACTAGGAGAAGAGTCAGGATGAATAAGCAAAGAGACTATTGAATAGTTTTTTCAAAAGGGTGTGTCTAAAACCTGAGCAACTAATCCAGGGAGGGCTGATGGGTTAATGGTGTGTGTTGAGACATTGGTCTCCGGATTTCCCACAATGCCCAATTTGTCTAATTCAAATGTTTTTGAGATGAGAACCATGTACATAATTGCAGGATTATTTAAACTGAAGTTATTACTACCTAACAGACCCATGGATGCATTCTTTTTATTATTTCTTTCAACTGTCTACCATGGTTATATTATAAGCTGGTCCTAGTAATGCTATATAATGAATATTGCTTGATATACAGGAGTTGGCAAAAGTAGGCTTATAGTTGTTCAAATGGAAAATAAAACAATAATTAATAAGAAATAGTACAAGAATAAACTCTGTTTTGTGTACTAAAAACTGTAAACTTACCTTTTGCCCCACCTTATATATTATAAATATGTAGTTTAGTGGTTCTCAACTCTGGGTGCACATTAGAATTACCTGGGGAACTTAAAAACACATACACCAGAGACTAGGCCCCTCACCAGCCCAATAAAATCAGAGTGTTTTGGGGTAGGGCTTGGGGATTTGTGTTCTTTTAAAAGCTCTCCTGATGATTTTAGTACACAGCCAGAGTTGAGAACTACTGGTTTAATGGAATAAGCATATACCATTTGTTGTGATCTGTACTTTTTGGAGAAATTTTTTCTCTCAATTTTTTAATGATATGAAAATAGGTGTGCTGCTGCAAGGAAATTGGATTTTCTTAGCAAGATTTATTATAAAGGAGTTTCTTATCTTAGTTGAAACCTTTTAAGTGTACTTTGGAAAAAGCCTCTCCCAGTATCTTTATAATCTTGAAAGAAAAGAAAAAAAAACTTCTCAAAATATTGACACATTGCATTCCAAAAGTTTTGAGTCATGTGCAGGATGCAAAGAAACTCACTGAAATTCTCCTTAGATGTCTACAAAATCTACCTTAAAAGGATTTTTCGGTAATTATCTATTTTCCCATTGTAAGCGTGGTACAGGAAACTTAGTTCATTCTCTTTACCATTTTTTAGGTTTGAGTTTAGTTTGTGCCACTTTTTTTCATGTATGATACTGGCCAACTATCTTAACCTCATTTAAACTCAATTGTTTTATCATTACCATGGGCCTATAATACCTTACATAGTGTGGATGAGATAGAAATGAGAACTCTGAAAATTGCAAAGTATAATTTAGCAGCAAGCTGATTGAATCATATTAATCTTCTAAGAGACCAAGTCATTATCCTTATTTTTGAAAAATATGTTTTTATTGATTTTAGGGAGAGAGAGTAGAAACATTGGCTGCCTCCTGCATGCCCCCTACTGGGATGGAGCCAGAAACTTGGGCATGTGCCCTGACCAGGAATTGAACCAGTGACCTCTTGGTACAGGGGTTGACTCTCAACCAACTGAGCCACACCAGCCAGGCTGATTATCCTTATTTTTTAAGTCAGTTGGAAATTTGTCTGAGAGCTCAATATACATCGAAAGTATGTATACCATATATAAAAAATACTTCCCCCCTTTCTTTGTCTTGCGCCCAGAATATCCATGCAACTTCTTCCTGTCAGGAGCAGGGAAGAGAGATCTCAGGATTATCCCTAAATCCTCAATGAAACCTACTCTGTCTCTCTAAATGTTTCCTACCTCCAGCTCTGGTGCAGGGGTTCAGCTCACCAATTATCCTTATTTTTTACCTTGTTTTTTCCTTTCTAATCAGAAATACAAACTAAAATTTGGTTTGGATTATAGGATATTTTGCATATGTTATGTCTAAATATTGGAACTTGTCATAAGATAATATTTAACATCTGAAAACACTATTCATGTATGAGGAAAATGAGTCAAGTTAAAGCAGTTTAATTTTGAGGAAATTGGGGAAATAGACATTTCTCTTCAATTAATGATGATAACTATCAATGTTGTATCTACCAATGTTTAAATCCTTTAACTTTAGAATTGGGAGGACTATCCTCACATTTTAGAAGAAACGTGACAGTCAGCTAACTTACAAGTTAAATATATTGTGTTAAGAATCTTTATATCCTTCATCAAAATATGGCTTTCAAACAGAAAAGTACATAAATCTTAAGTGCAACACACCCATGTACCTAGCACTCAGAGCAGGAAAGAGAACATTAATAGAACGCCCAAGGTCCCCTTCATGCTCCTTTCAAGCTATCACTCATCTATCACCGTAGACTCATTTTGCCCTTTTTTGAAACTTGTGTGTAAATTAAATCATATAGTTTGTGACTTTTTGGGGAGGGGAAAGGGTCTGGGCTTCTTTTGTGCAATTATTTATGTTGTATGTTATAGCAAATTAATTAATTCTTATTGTTGTATAGTATTCCATTGTTTGGATATCCGCTGTATAGATATTTTGGGTTTTCAGTTTTGGCTGTTATAAACCATAGTACTATAAACATTATATGTGTCATCTTCCAAAATATGCATGTATTTCTGTTGGGTTATATGTAAAAATGCTGTTGCTGAGCCTCCTATGGTCAATTTTAGTATATACTACCAGTTTTCCAATTTATACTCCCATTAGCAGTGTGTGAAAGTTTCAATTTTCAAATGTTATGCGGTGCCAAGAAATAACTTTTTTGGCACCACATAAAATTAAAGCATAATAAGTTAAGGGTTCGTATTGTAACCCTTAGGGTAACTAATAAAAAATAGCAAAGACTATATAACTGACAAATTAATAGGTCGGAGACTGAAATAATAATTCTTTTAGTCCAGAAGGCAAGGACAGAGCAAAACAGTTGAGTTACATAGAAAATAAATAGTAGTGATTGATATAAATGCAATACACCACTGATTACATTAAATGTAAATGGACTACATACATTAAAGGATACTGCATTAAGATACAGCTTAAATATAAGGATACAAGAAGAGTAATAATAAAAGGACAGAAAAAGTTATAGTCAGCACTAGCCAAAAGAAAGCTGATGTAGTTATACTGATATAAGAAAAAGTAGCCTTTAAAGTAAAAAGAATTATTAAAGGATATTTTATAATGAATAAAAGGGTTGACTAGTCCAGCTCCTGGTTAAAAACCTATGCGTGATTTTTTTCAAGCCCAATCATATGCAATTACAAAATCTTTACTTGGCAGGCCTCACGGGGGAAAGCTGCCCTCTCCAAACCAGACTTGGTGCATAGCCAGTGCCCTTCAGGCCTAAAGGGAGTTGCAGTCAAGGCTCCCCTGGTTGACCATAATCTTATAATGCATAGCTGTGTTCCCAGCCCAGGTGCCTTCATTCAGAGGCTTCTTTATCAGGAGCCTTAAAGAGATCTTCCTTAGGTGCCTCTGATGAAAGCAGCTTTGCAGGAAAAGGAGGAGAGCCTTGAAGATACTTTTTCTCCACTTTGACTCAGTACTCAGCACTTTTCCCCTCTTGGCTCTTCTCTCTCTCCCTTCCCTGAGCCTTGGGTCCACCATGCTTCAGGAGCCTTTTGTTGGAGGCTCCCTGAGTAGTGAGAGATCCCCACCTCTCTGCTGATGTACCGGACCCTCCACTCATTCTGTAGAGGGCATGGACTGGGAAGTGGTGGTTTCTCTGGTTTAACCTTTTGCTTTACTCTCAGAGTAAGTGATAAAAGGCTTGTTACTTGCTTTTTTAGCACTTTGCTTTAATCTGCTTCTCTGACAGCTCTGCTGAGTTTCTGACAGGATAATCCGCCAGGAAGCTGTAACAGTTCTAAATTTCTATGCTCCTAATAAATAATGTACATAAAGCAAAAACTAATAGATACTTAAAATTTATTGAAGTATAACATAGATGCAAAAAAATATACAGGATAAGAGTGTACAGCTCAGTGAGTCGTTACAAAGTAAGCATACCAGTATACCCAACACATGCAACATTACCAGCATCTCAGGAGGCTCCTTTGATATATAGGGTGTCCCAAAAAAGTGTACACACACTTTAACAGCCAATCACGCACTTACTTTCCACTCCTTTTCAGGTTTAACTGATTTGAAATAATGGGTAAAGCCAGACTAAGCATTGAACAAAGAAAATTTATCCTAAAGTGCTAGTAGAATTTTGTGTGTGGGCATACATAAAAGATAAAGTTTACAGTATAAAACCAGCAACAGTCAACAAATTGAGGGCACACAAGTACTGAACAAAATGATTCTTGATATTTGCGATTCCATTGCTTCATGTTATCAGCAGTGCCTGGACCAGAATGGTCATCAGTTGGAAAATGGGCATTGACAAAAAAAAAAAGCTCATTTCTGTAGATTCTTTTAAATTTTGAAAATGAACTGTATATTAATAAATACTCACTTGATAATCATTCAAAGTGCATATACATTTTTTTGGGATACCCTGTATATACTTCCCAATCACTACTCCTTTCCTCTTCCTTAAAGATCACTACTATTCTGACCTCTAATTCAATAGATTAGCTTTGCCTGTTTTTAAATTCTATATAATGGAATCACCAGTAAGTATTCTTTTGTACTTGGCATTTCACTAATATTATATTTGTTAGATATATCTAACTTGTTATTATCTTTTCAGATATTTTAGAAAATAATTATGAGAGCTTGCGTATATTAAATGTTGAAAGAAATGGAAATATAATCTATACTTATAAGGTATGTATCTCTTTTTTTCATTGTGGTAAAATATACATAGCATAAAATTGACTATTTTAACCATTTATATTCTCTTTTTATAAATTTTACACTCTATCTTATTGGGGGTAACAAATAACTCTTGTTGACATTTAACCTTTAACACATGACTTTTATTTTTTGAGATTCAATAGGGTGATTTAAATTCAGTCTTCTGTTTTTTAAATAAAATAAAACTTTGCATAATGTCTGATACAGTACTCAGTTTTTTTGAATAAACAAAAAGTTCCATTTTCTAGAGAAAAAAAATGCCAAGGAGAAGATGTTTAACCCTAATTAGCATGTTAAATGTTTATCTTTGAGGAACTATCAAATATGAGTATTCTACATCACCTGTTCAAATTCAGATATGCTCAGACTTTTGAGGCATATTATTTAGCAATATATTTTCAATGTTAAGTGTTCTAAGGGAAGGAAATTTAACTTTACTTGTAATTTTATTGTAGTAGAGAAACATGAAAATAATTTCAGTAGCCAGTTTGCTTTGCACAGTTATAGGATTATACATTTTTTTTTTTTGCTTAGAAAAGTTATTATTTTAAATTGTGTCTATAAGTATGCTGCATTTAAGAAACTGTATGATTCAAAAAGTTTTACTTACAAGAATATCATGGTCTTGATGTAGCCACTCCCAATATTCATCATATATATTCCCTTAAATAAATGGAAGTACAAAGAGATTTGCCCCTTTACCATGCTCAGTCTTACTAGACAGTGTCCCCTAAATGCACTGAGCTGTACATTCTTAATCCATTTTACCCTTTGAGCCCAGATGAGGAGTTGAAACAGGTTTGGTTCCTTTTTTTTTTTTTTTTTTTTAAATATATCTTTATTGATTTCAGAGAGAGGAAAGGAGAGGGAGAGAGAGACAGAAATATCAATGATGAGAGAGTCATTGATCAAGCCCACAACCCGGGCATGTGCCCTGACCGGGAATCGAACCCCGATTGCCTGGATCCTAGGTCACCGCTCAACCGCTGAGCCACGCCTGGCCAGCGTCTGGTTCCTTTCTGATAGGCACAGCATGCTGCCTTTAGAGTGCTTATTGCTAATATTAATCAAATTACTACAGGTTTGTTTTAAAACTTTTAACATCCTACCTTTCTAAACAATGACATTTAATGAACATCTGGTTAATTTTTTTTAGGATGATAAGGGAAATGTCTCCTTTGGACTATATGATTGCCAAACCAGACAAAATGAGGTAAAAATCACCATTAATTATAGATTACTCATTGGCTATTGCTTTTAGAGTTTTCCTTCCTTATGCCTTCTTTTTCTAGATACAAATTCTCATTTTATTTTCTAAAAATTTACTTTTTATTTCTTTGCCTTTTTTCTCTTCTCCCTCTTACACTCTCTTAGCACCATTATTATTATTATTTTTTAAAGTGCAAAGACTTTTGGACCAAAACAACAGCTGAAGTCTCTTCGTCCTTTGAGTCTTAAGCAAAATTGACTCAAACCAATTGCCCAATATTCTGTAGGAATGTAAGGAGCCTAGTCCCTCCCCAAGACTTGTGTGCTTCCAAAAGCTTAGGATCTCATAATGACCTCTAGCTCTGAGTTCTGCTTCTGCTTAACCTTCACTTATCTTGTTTCTCAAAGATCCAGGTGTAGAATCTAGTTTGCTTTTCTTAATTTTTCCCCAAGCCTCTCACAGGGGGCATTAGATCAAGAGTGGGGAACCTTTATTCTGCCAAGGGCCACTTGGATATTTATAACATAATTCGAGGGCCATACAAAATTATCAACTTAAAAATTAGCTATAAAAAAACCTCCTAGATTTATTGAATTTTGAGTTCCGCCTGCGGTTGCCTTGGCAGAGCCAGACCAAATGATTTCGAGGGCAGTATAGGGCCTGTGGGTGGGACGTTCCCCACCCCTGCATGAGATAACATGATGGGTTTGTCTAATTCCTGGGGAAAATGGGAGGGGGTCATTTTGTCCCTATGTAAAAACAATTTACAAATATTAAGGGATTAAGAAGTCTAAAAATGTACACTCACACAAAAGCTTCTCCAAAGCACATTGTTACATGAAAAAAGCAAGTTGCCAGGATAATACATTCCATTTAAGTTTTAAAAAATTGCAAGAAAACTATGCAACACATGTGCATAAATATATATTAAAAACATATTTCAAAAGCCCCAGAAGGCTAAAGAGCAAATTACCAACATGTTTCATTTTAGAAGGGAGTTAGGATTGGGTGAGCATAATGGGGAGCTTTGACTTTTTATCTGGTAGCTTTGCATGTTTTAAATACTGAGATTATGCTCCTATATTATTTTATAATTAAAAGAATAAAACACTAAACATTAAATGTATACATCCATGATTCTTCTTACTTACAAATTAGAATTCCTTAATCAGAGCAAGAGTTAAAGGAAACCAAAATTTCTCACATGAATTCAGACCTTTCTTATTCTTCGTTCTTATTCAGTGTTCACTTTCTGTAATTAAGGGTTTTCTGAATTCCCAACATTTTTTATCAACTTCTGGCCAGAGGATTCTAGTGTGTTCTCAGTGCTTTTTTGTTTGCAGGTACTAATTACCTTCTTAATACTTCTACTATTTGCCTTCTACTATTTACTGCTTCTCTTAGTCCATTCTCTCCTGACGTCTAAGGCTCTTTATATTTCCGTATCCTCTCAGTGTACTTTATAAGTTTGCGAATGTAAGTGATTACCTCCAGTTCCTCAGTCTTTCTCTCACATCCTCTTTCTGCATGACCATTTTCTTTAATATTCAAGGAAATGGAATCTTGCAACATTTCAAACAGCAACAAGACAATAAAAAAATAAAGATTAAATAAAGATAGAAGATTACTTTGCCAGTGCACTAAATATGAGTCCTGTAAGAGATGTACTTGTGACAGTCTCTTAGACATAGCTAGTGGTAACATGTTATATAGTTTGATTAAAACTTGACTTGCCTCAGTAACTTTAATAACTAACATTTGAGTGCTTATTATGTGTGGCAGACATTGTATTAAGTGCTTCATATGGATTATCTCACTTGATCTTTCTAATAATATCATAAGGTGGGTATTATGATTCCTGTTTTCCTGATGGGGGATAGAGAGGCTGAGTAACTTGTTCAAGGCCACACAGCTAGCAAGTGGCAGAGTCAGGATTAAAACCTGGGTCTAGTTTGGCTCCAAGGCCTGTGCTCTTAATCGCTATGCTCTGTTGCCTCATGGCTAAGTTTCAGTGCCAAGCATGGCCTGCATATCACACTTAAAAAAAAAAAAAAAATTCAGAAACTTCTCAGTACAAATAAAGTGGTTCAGTGAGGGTTCTTTAGTAAAATGTTTGCCACAGTAATACTTGGTAGACAGCTAAATGGGAATTTGTATTTATAAAATTATTATTTAATATGAAACTCCTAATTAAAAAACACTTTGTTTTAATAGCATCTCTATACATTTGAGAAAGACTTGCAAGTTGTCAGTTGTTCTGTCAACAGTGAGAAAACTTTGCTTGGTAAGTTGAACTCTTTTATTGCTACATGTCAAGAACTAAACTACATCTTTTGCATATCAAAGTATTGGATTTTTATAATATTTGATTACTCTATTACAATGATTTTCTGTGAAGAGATGCTCTTAAGAGATTAGATGTGAAATAAAGAATCTGTTGAGTCTACCTACAAAAAGAGATTGCTTTATATTCCACCTTAATCATCCACTGACAGATCCTTTGAGCCCTCACTTACTTCAGATAGAAAATGGTAAACTTGAACAAGCCACTGCATGGATCATTTGTTAATGACTTATATTTTTCTTTTTCCATTAGCTGCAAGTTTAGTTCAATCTACTAAAGAAGGAAGAAAGAATGAGCTTCAACAAGGTAATGAAATTATAATTTTTAGTGCCTATTATTGATGAAGATTTATTGAACTACTTAGTCAAATTTCAGGCATCTTTACAAATAGCTTTACCTCAAAATGAAAAGGTAAAGGTCACGTCAAGCATCAAAAAGTTTAAATTTTTTTCAAGTAAACACAAAAGTACAGAAAATGTTATAACAGTGAATAGCAGAAGCATTCAAAAGGCAATTATTAGAGATCAAGAAAGAAATAAAAAACTTCCTGGAAACAAATGAAAATGAACATGCAACAACTCCAAATCTATGGGACACAATGAAAGCAGTCCTGAGAGGAAAGTTTATAGCACTACAAGACTATCTCAAAAAACAAGAAAAACTTCTAATAGACTCTTTAACCCTACAACTCAAAAACTTAGAAACGGAACAAGAAAAGCCCAGAGTAAGTAGAAGGAAAGAAATAATAAAGATTAGAACAGAAATAAATGACAGAGACTAAAAGAACAATACAAAAGATCAATGAAACCAAGAGCTGGTTCTTTAAAATGATAAACAAGATTGATGAACCTTTAGCCAGACTCATCAAGAAACAAAGAGAGAGGACCCAAATAAACAAAATCAGAGATGAAAGAGGTGAAATAACAACTGACCAACAGAAATACAAAATATTGTAAGAAAATACTATGAACAACTAACTATATGCCACCAAGCTGGACAACCTGAATGAAATGGATGAATTCCTAGAAAAATACAATCTTTCAAAACTCAATCAGGAAGAGTCAGAAAGTCTAAACAGGCTGATAAATGCTGATGAAGTTGAAGCAGTAATCAAAGGGCTCCCAGCACACAAAAGCCCTGGCCCAGATGGCTTCATAGGGGAGTTTTACCAAACATTCAAAGAAGAATTAACATCTATCCTCTTCAAACTATTTCAAAAAATCCAAGAGGAAGGAACACTTCCAAGCTCTTTTTACGAGGCCAGCATTAGCCTAATTCCAAAACCAGATAAAAGCAACTACAAAGAAAGAAAATTACAGGTCAATATCCCTGATGATCATAGACGCTAAGATCCTCAACAAAATATTAGCAAATCGGATCCAGCAATATATTAAAAAGATCACACACCATGACCAAGTGGGATTTATTCCAGGGATGCAAGGCTGGTACAATATTCGCAAATCAATAAAGGTAATATAACACATAAACAAATTGAAAGACAAAAATCACATGATCATATGAATAGATGCAGAAAAAAGCATTTGATAAAATCCAATACCCATTTTTGATAAAAACTCTCAGCAAAGTGGGAATAGAAGGATCATACTTCAACATAATAAAGGCCATATGTGACAAACCTACAGCCAACATCATATTCAATGGGCAAAAACTAAAACCATTTCCCCTAAGAACAGGAACAAGACAGGGGTGTCCACTTTCACCACTCTTATTCAACATAGTACTGGAATTCCTAGCCACAGTGATCAAGATGAGAAGAAAACATAAAAGGCATCCAAATTGGAAAGGAGGAAACAAAACTGTCATGATTTCCAGATGACATGATATTGTACATAGAGAATCCTAAAGACTCCATCAGAAAACTACTAGGTTTAATAAATGAATTCAGCAAGGTAGCAGGATACAAAATTAACACCCAGAAATTGATGGCATTTTTATACACCAATAATGAACTCTCAGAAACAGAAACTAAAAAAACAATCCCATTTACCATTGCAACTAAAAAAATAAGATACCTAGGAATAAACTTAACCAAAGATGTAAAAGACCTTTACTCAGAAAACTACAGGACACTGAAAAAAGAAATAGAGGAAGATATAAACAAATGGAAAAATATACCCTGTTCATGGATTAGAAGAATTAACATCATTAAAATGTCCATACTACCCAAAGCAGTCTATAAATTCAATGCAATCCCTATTAAAATACCAACAGCACATTTCACAGGTCTAGAAAAAACACTTTGAAAATTTACCTGGAACCAAAAAACACCCCGAATAGCCACAGCAATCTTGAGAAAGAAGAACAAAGTTGGAAGGATCACAATACCAGATATCAAGTTATACTACAAAGCCACTGTAATCAAAACAGCCTGGTACTGGCGCAAGAACAGACATATGGATCAGTGGAACAGAACAGAGAACCCAGAAATAAACACACTGCTTTATGTTCAATTAATATTTGACAAAGGAGGCAAGAACATACAATGGAGTAAAGACAGTCTTTTCAATAAATGGTATTGGAAAAATTGGATAGATACATGCAAAAAAATAAAACTGGACCACCAACTTACACCATACACAAAAGTAAATTCAAAATGGTTAGAAGACTTAAATGTAAGGCATGAAACCATAAAAATCCTAGAGGAAAACATAGGCAGTAAAATCTCAGACATCTCTCATAGCAATATGTTTGCTGATATATCTCCTAGGGCAAGAGAAACTAAGGAGAAAATAAACAAATGGGACTGCATCAAAATTAAAAGCTTCTTCACAGCTAAGGAAACCATCAACAAAACAAAAAGGGAGCCCACTGTATGGGAGAACATATTTGCCAATGACACATTGGATAAAGGGTTAATATCCAAAATATATAAGGAACTTATACAACTTAATAAAAGGAAGACAAACAATCCAATTAAAAAATGGGCAAAGGACCTAAATAGACACTTCTCCAAAGAGGACATACAAATGGCTAAGAGACATATGAAAAAATGCTCAGCATGACTAATCATTGGAGAGATGCAAATTAAAACCACAATGAGGTGTCACTTCACAACTGTCAGAATGGCTCCCATCAACAAGTCAACAAACTACAAGTGCTGGCGAGGGTGTGGAGAAAAGGGGAACCCTAGTACACTGCTGGTGGGAATGCAGACTGGTGCACCCAATATGGAAAGCAGTATGGAGGTTCCTCAAAAGATTAAAAATTGACCTGCCGTTTGACCCAGTGATCCCACTTCTAGGAATATATCCTAAGGAACACCAATCGCAAAGAACTTATGTACCCCTATATTCATAGCAGCGCAATTCACAATAGCTAAGATTTGGAAACAGCCCAAGTGCCCATCAGTAGATAAGTGGATAAAAAAAGCTGTGGCACATTTACACCATGGAGTACTATGCAGCCATGAAGAGGAAGGACGTTTTGGCCTTTGGCACAGCATGGAGGGAGCTAGAGAGTATTATGCTAAGTGAAATGAGCCAGTCGGAGAAGGACAAGTACCAAATGATCTCGCTAATATGTGGAATATAATAAACAAAATAAACTGATGAACAAAGTGGATCCAGTGACATAGAAGCTTGGAACAAACTGAGGGATCTCAGAGGGAAGGTGGGGAGGGAGGTGTGGGTGGGGAGAGATTAATTAGGGAACTTGTATGTTTATGGGCAAGGCCCATGGACATGGACATTGGTGTGGGGAGGGGTGGGGGTGGGATGGATGTGGGGTGGAGGGGGTTAGTGGAGTTTAAAGGGGGACATCTGTAATGGTCTCAACAATAAAGATAAAGAAAAAAAAGGCAATTAGCACCTTCAAACAAAACACTGAGGACACACTAGAACCTCATGGTCAGAAGCTTGGTAAAGGGTTGGTAAAATCTTGATATTCCTTTAAGAATACCATTAAAAAATTTGATTAACTATTGACCAACACATATTGCATTATGAATAGTCTACCAATTCTAAATATAAAATCAATTCTACTCATTTGCTAAGGCCCACTTCGTAGTTTATTATCTATGTGATACCTGCCCTCTCCACTATCCTTTTGACATTCTATAACATCCACCTATCTGTTCAGAACTCAATAATTATTGAGTGCCTGCAGTGGGTTAGGCAGTATGTGTTGTGCTGGGGATAAAATGGTTTGCAAAGAGGTGTGGCAATTGGCCTCAGGGTGAGTTATAGGGACTAGTGGTGGGAGGGGGTGCCCCATTGAGCATGTGCCCCATCTTCAAAGGAAGCCCAGTGGGACCAGCTTTTCAATTTATCATGAGAAGTATGCCCTGACCAGGTGGTTCAGTTGGTTGGAGCATTGTTCCATACACCAAAAGGTTGTGGGTTCGATTCCCAGTCAGGGCACATACCTGGGTTGTGGGTTTGATCCCCGGCTGGGGTGAGTGCAGGAGGCAACTGAGTGATGTTTCTCTTCTGCCCCTCCTCTCTCGAAGTATGGACATTGATATAAAAATTTTATTTTTAAACGTTGGCTCAAATACTTTTTAAAATTTTCCTCAGGCAATGATAACCACCTCATTTGCTAAGGGTGTGGCTGGGTCTAGCCTGTATACTACCATTTTTCAACCTCTGGTCTAGTGGATCTCATTTTAATCTCTTACTATTCCAATCCTGCAGTGTGTTCCATCTGTTCTGTTTATTTGGCACTTAAACTCCTTTAGTTAACATAGTTCCCACTCAGATGTGTTTTCCTGCATTTGCATGTGATGGGAAAAGCCTTTTACATACTTTCCACATGAGGCTTATGAGGCAGTCCTGGGCTTCCACAGAGCCAGCTTAGAGAGTGTCAAGTCTGGGTAGGACCTTCTCAGGGACCTCAGCAGAAGAGTTTCTGGGAGATGTTAGTGAGCAGGATGTGTTCTCTGAAATCTCATGTATATTACTCATCCAGCCTTCCCTCCTGCCATGTCACACTGAGGACCACAGTAGTCCTCTTCCTTCTTCTGTGCCATGTCCTGCTCTTAGTATTCTCTGCTTTTCTTAGAATGGGGTGCAATGCTCACTTCAAAAGTAATGGAACTGAGTGAGCTTAAGTGAAATAAGATATTGGTGTCCTGACCTTTAAAACAAGGGTATGGACAAAATCAGGATGTGACCTTGATTTCCTGGCTAATAAACTCCTTTACCAAGAAGAGAAAGGCTCAGCTGCTTGTATTCTTCCCATTCACGAGGCTGGATTAGATCCCCACACCTCCTAGTTCTTGAGACTTATTCCTTTTAGCCTTAGAAATTATTATGCTGGTAAACCCATTAGTAACTATAATCTTTACATGGTGTTTACCATCTATGCCTGATTGCCATGCAGAACAAAGGCAATTACTTATATTATAAAATGTACTTTCAGACCAACTTTACTGTAAGTTTTGTTTGATTACAACATTAAATCCTATACATGTATGTTTACTCAGTTTTGGAGGTTTAATGCAAGTGAGATTGGATGCAACCTCTAGTGAGATTATCTGATTGCTTCTTTAAAAATATTAGAATGAACATTGTTAGTTATTGGATACCTCACACTTTATCTTCTTGGCTCACCTTTTATGCCAGCCTTGCAGTGAGAACCAGCTCTGTCCAATTGCCATTTGACAGACAGTGCCTCACCTCAGCTGCTTTACCTACTTCTTGCTTTTTTGCTCAGAGCCCTTGGGAAAATCTGTTTACTACCCACGTATGCATCACCTGGGAGTATGTTTGGAAAGGATTCCCAATAGTGTAAGCCATGGTCACTGAGGAAAAGGGAGGTGAAGGATAGATAGTCCCCCTTTCCATCACTAAAGTGGATAATTCTGAGGTGCATTCGATGCAACTCAAGACCCAAGGTGGTCACTAACTTGATAATGCCCCTGTTACTGGCATCTTCTCCCTGGTTCAGGCTCTCCTCACTCCCTCATGATAGCTCCTCATGACTAAAGTGATTCTGCTCCCTGAGATAACTTCTTGTCTTAAGTTTGGGTTTCCCGCCTGGCTGGGTGTGGCTCAGCGGCTGAGCTTCGACCTGGGATCCAGGCCATCAGGGTTTGATTCCTGGTCAGGGCACATGCCCGGGTTGTGGGCTTGATCAATGACTCTCTCATCATTGATGCTTCTATCTCTCTCTCTCTCCCTTTCCTTTCCTCTCTCTGGAATCAATAAAGATATATTTAAAAAAAAAAAAAAAGTTTGGGTTTCCCCATGAGTAACGGCTAAGGCGAGTATTCATTTATTTGGGGGAGGATCCTAGCAAACACTATTAGAGGAGTATTTAAGCAGAGATCCAAAAGAAGGGAGGAAGCAAGTGTGTGGCCATGGGGAAAGTACAGCTAGCACAAAGGCCCTGGGGCCAGAGTGTACTTGATAGACTTGCTGTTCAAGGATAGTGAGGAGTCAGTGAAGCTAGAGTGGAAGGAACAAGGGACTGAGGACATAGGAGTACAGGGGTGATGTGCAGACAGATGGTGCAGACCTTTAGGAGGCTTTTGTTCAGTTGAGACTTCAGAAATGATATCACCAGAGAGCACTAGAGGATCTATTATAATGTTTTGTCCTTTGAATAAGTATTTTGAAAAGGCTTATTTTATCTGTCCATGACTGACTTGGTAAGCCATTTGATTATAATATGTAGTTGGCCTCAAGGTGTTATTTAACACTCTGTTGTTTATAATGAGATTTGTTTCCATTGCAAATGAGACAAACTATAACATCTTTCATATGAAAGGTAGGTTTCCTTAGTCCACACAGTTTACAACACAGTTTTTTATCAACAGTGCTTATCGTCTTGGCTGTGGCCATGCCAGTATTGTTTTATTTAGAAAATGACCCACCATAGGAAGCCAGGCCCAGCTGTCCCCTTCCCCTGCCCCTGTGGAATTCATTAACTCCAGTGCACAGGGATCTCCACTGGGCAGCAGTTGCAGTGACCACATGTGTTGGGCCCCACTGCCACTGAAATCTCCAGAGCCCCCAAGTACACTGCAGACAGTTAAGTGCTGCAGGCACTCCATTTATGTGCTCTAATAATCAGAGCTTCTTCATAACCAAGCCCAAATGGACTTTTCCAACCTTGTCACCATTTCTCAACATGTGCCTTCACCTGCATTAGACCAGCTTCTTTTGCCCACTCTCCACCCTTTCCATGCCATACCTATTCCTGTGCTTTTTTCTAAAATTTTTATTCAATTTTTTAAATTAAAAAAAAAAATCACCCGTTTCTCCCACCCCTCTACCCTCCCTTTCTTGCAACCACCAGTCTATTATATGTATCTGTGAGCTGGTTTTTCATATATGCATATGGATTTGAATTCCACATGTAATAGAGATCAGATGGCTTTTGTCTTTCTCTGACTTTTTTTACTTAGCATAATGCCCTCGAGGTTTATCCTTGCTGTTGCTTTTGATCCTGCCCTTTTTGCTTCCTGGATCTTCATATCCTGCCCAGCCCTGTCTTTCCCTTCAGTGATGCCCTGCCAGTCTCCACTGATATTTGGATAACTGTTGTCTCTAGAATCTTAATTCAGAGTGCTTCCTGTTACACTATGAAAGCACATGGTATGCTATTGAGAGAAATTCCCTTTTGCAGGATTACCGTTATCATTATGCTAATTGTATTAGTTACATATCTCTCTGATGCTCTAAAGAAGGGCAATATTAGTGTAGGAAGATGGTTTCTGCCCTTGAATATCCTCCCTTCAAGGCAAGTTAATTTAGCTGATAGCTGGTTATCTCATTTGGGTACAAAATCACTGTAAAAAAGGCCAAATATAAGCTGATTCCTCATTTTACAGTGAGAAGATTCCCTTGCCTATCCCTAGAAAGGTGTTTTTTTTCCCCAATTAAAATTTCTTTAGAGCAAGAAATAAAATAGTCAAATGCCAGCTGTACTACTTAATGTTAATTTAGTTATACACATTTAAAATAACTAAAATAATATCAGGAAGTTGCTTTCTCATTTTCACATTAAAATTTAAAAAAAAATTTTTAAATTATACTTGACCTCATTCTCACATTTCATAGAATATTTCTATTCTATTTTTCATCACAGGTATCTTGACACCAATGTCTATCTTATTCCTGGAGCCATTTTTTGAATCATCAGGCAAATTCCTAAAGCACCTCGACTTTATCTCTATCCCATTTATTAGAAATACAGCCCTTTTGAATCGGTGTATGATCTTGGATTTAAATATGTTTTTATTGATTTTTTTTTTAAAGAGAGAGAAAGGGGGGTGGGTCAGAGAGAGGGAAACATCCACCTGAGAGAGAAACATCAATTAGTTGCCTCCCTCAGGTGCCCCAACAGGGATTGAACCCACAACCTGGGTATGTGCTTTGACTGGGGAATTGAACTGGTTACCTTTCAGGGCATGGGACGATGCTCGACCAACAGAGCCACACTGGCCAGGGCAGGATTTTTATTCTAAACTACAAGTACCTCTTGACAAACAACATTTGCACTTGTTCTGTTGTTGTATTTGTGATCCCACCTAATTATTCACTGCCTTGATTTATAAGTAATCTTTAAAGGCACATTTACAGAGATGTCCAGTCTTCGCAATTATGAAGACTATCCTAGAAATTATTTTACACTCTTTACCTTTTTAAAAATTTAAATGAAGCAATGCTTTCAGGTTACTTTCTTAAATAGTTAAAACTGGTTTGGATTCAATTCCAGGCTGCTGTGCCATCTCCAAATTGTGCATTGTCATTCAAAATGATGTCATTGAAAAGTACCAGAGAATAGTAGAGTCTTTATAAGGCAACTCCTTTTGAGGTTTAATCTTGGGGGAAGGGGAATTTTGGCCTAAATTTGGATATCTGTGATAATCCCGTTATAGCCTGTGTCCTAGGACTTCCTGCTAATTGCTATCTTTGATAACATTTGCTCGAATGTGACACTAAGGAAATAAGTGGGTGTTTATCAGAGCAGCTCTGCCACGTTCCTGAGGGAAGCCAAGGCTGTGTCCTACTGATGGGCACTGTGAACTGGAACATGCTCATGCATCAGGAGTATCTTTATATTTCCATATACAAACAACCTTTGCCATCATGCTGCAGAATTAGAGTGACACTGAAGTGAGTTGTGTTATTTAGACGTAGAAGCTGAGAGGGCCGGTGAAGCTGTGCTAAAAGTGGCTGAGGAAATGGAGGAATTTGTTCCTTACTCCGTGGGCATCGACTTCTCTGTTATGATGTTTTCTGTATCTATTTAGTGTTTTAAGAAATGTCAAAGTAAATTTTAAGAAAATTACTTTTCTCTGTGTAATACAATAGGCGGCGCATTTACATTTTCCAAGTTCAAATCTATATGGAGAAAATAATGAATGATTTTCTGGTCTTTATTTCTCAAAGCCTCCTTTACTTTGTAGGATCAAAGTGCTTAACTCTGTTGGTAGAAATCCACCCGGTTAACAATGTGAAGGTTCTAAAAGCAGTGGATAGCTATATTTGGGTTCAGGTAAGTGAGCGTGTCATTTAGCACTTATCTCATTAATCAAAAGGAATGAACCTAGAGACAAAGGTGTTTACAAAGTGCTTTCACACACATTATCACATTTTATCCTCAAAGCACTCTGATAAATGGTAAGGCAGGAATTACCAGCTCTTCCTTTGCAAACATGGAAATCTTTAAAACTCAAACCTAGTTCCTCTGTCTCTATTATATCATGGTTTGTCTGATAGTAAAGTAAGGTTTTACATGATAAAATATTGAATATCAAAACATATTTAGGGTAAGTTTAAAATACTTTATTTAATGTATTCATATAGTTTACAGATCAAATATCTATGTTTAAATGACTTAATCCCATAATTTATCAACTCCAGGAACTGATGCAGAAGCACTGTATGTGTAATGCAGGTAGACTAGATATAGTCAGTCCTCATTACTTGCACATTCTGAATTTAACAATTCTACTAGTTGCTAAAATTTATTTGTGACCCCAAGTCAATACTCATGGAGCTTTCACAGTCATTTGCAGACATGTTGTAAGTGGTGAAAAATTTGTTACCCAATGCACACATTTCTAGCTGAGGTGGAGCAAGGTGACACTGACTTCTTGATTCACTTCTCATACTGTAAACAAGTGTTATTTTTGTGTTCTATTTAGTGCCATGATTTTTTTAAATTTGGGTGCTTTTTGTTAGTGATTTCACTGTTTAAAATGTCCCCCAAGCATATTGCTGAAGTGCCGTCTAGTGTTCCTAAGTGCAAGAAAGCTGTGATGTACTTTAGTTAGATAAGCTTCATTCAGGCATAAGTTATAGTGCTGTTGACTGTGAGTTCAAGGTTAATATAGTAAATAAGGCGTCTTTAAACAGAAACACACATTAAACAAAGTTATATATTAATTTGTTGACAAAAATGTTGTGACTAGAGGAATCTATCCTAGTACCTCCCCTAGGAGCAATGGTGAGTATTCAGTATACACTGTTCATGACTTTATAGAATATACCAACCACACATACTTGCTCATGCAGTGTCACAGCACAGTTTCCTTGTGTCACATGAAGTATCTGCCTCTTGCCCTCCCCCCACCCCCCCAGCCTGGAGCCTATGATCTCCCTCTTGCAATGTGTGTTAGCAAAGGGGATTGTCTGTCATCTGCTCCTCCACTGTCAACAGTCCTTCCAGTTGTACATTTTCACCACCACTCCTGGCTTCACTGCGGGCCGCTGCTCGCTTTCAGACAGGGCCTGGCTGGAGCTCCTGAGCTGCATCTCCCCTCCCCCAGGAAGCCATGCTGTTTACACTGTCACCAGTGCAGGGGTAACTGTGGGACAGAGCACACTTCCCTTCCTTCCTCTCCCCTTTAGAGAAACATCTTTCACTGTCCACTGAATTTGGTCTTGTCTTTTCATTTGTCTCCCTCCTTCTTATCAAAACATCCATGGTGGTCACCAGTAGCACATTTCCCTCAGCATACATGCACTGTCTTGACCTCCTTCACAAAGGAACTTCATTCAGCAGAACAGTAGTGGGTGGGGTTTAGATGCTAACCAGGTGCCCTTTGAGATTCCCTATCAGCATGAGGTGCATCTTCCAAATAGTTCCAGTGGATAATTTGACACCTATCTGCACCCCTATGGTGCAAACTTCCCAATGAAATAGCCAGAGCTCTGTATTTGTGAAGATAAATATTTCCCTAAAATCTATATTGATTCCTACTCACCCTGAAAAAACCCCCACAAAAAAACCCTTGCTGTGTCTGAAGCCTATTTATATTCTGATTTCTAGACCTTGCTCTAGCATTTGCTGCATAATAGAAAGAAAAACAGCCACCACCTAAATGGGACTTTTAAAATCATGTTCTCACTGATTGCCACACAAAGACCAGGCAAAGGTTTGGAACCTCATAGCACCTTAGTCCCCTGTCATAACCCCCCCTCCCCTGTGGCAATGCCCGGGCCCCAGGGGAGGCCACTTCATCTTTTGTAGGAGCATTGTTTTGTTTTGCTCTTTCGTTATCTATATGTTGTCACTCATCTTGGCTTCTCCTCAACCCCAGTACTCAAAGTATCCTGCTTGATGTGCCCATTTCACAAATCAGGAGATAATAATTTCTATATTATTTTCATAGCTGAATTCTGTATTTGCTATCTATTTTATAATTTCGAGGCTATTGCTATGAAGAATAGTATATAGTTAATGTTTTGTTTTTCAGTTCTAAAAGAGATATCTGACTACAAATAATTTTTTAAATTGACCAATTCTATTTCTAATTTGTCATTATGAAAAGTTAGGACACCAGGTAATATATTTTGTCAAAAATTTTTCTAGTCTGAGGAGAGGCTGCTAGCTATAACAAAGGGGCATAAAAGGTTATGTTGTTTCATTATGCTTTCAAGTTTGGAGGGAAAATGCAAAATTCACTGGTGGATCTTATGTAGTAAGCTTTCATGTTACAAGATGAACCTGCTGATTTATAGTTACCCTTTTGATGATGAAAGAATTAAGTCACTGGAGTCATCCCCTGACCAGTGTTCCCTCATATCACAGCAGAGAGCATCAGGCAGTGGGTTTCTGGCTGCCTGCTTGTCTCACATGGAAGAGAACAGAGGAAGAGGAATGGGGTTGGATCAACCTTTCTTCCCAGGGGCAGTGATTCTATGCTTTGAAGCTTTTAAGTCCTCCACCACATGCCATACTGTGACTCACTGTCCTTTCTTGGAAAGTCCCTGGCTATGTTGTGCTTTGTCTCTTGGATCTGAGACTTGAAGTTGTAATGGAAAGTATGTTTACTTAGCTCTCAAATTAAATACTAGGGTTTAGTTGCCCAACCAATGTATTGATCGCTCTTATTTTGTGCATGTGAGATAGAACTTTCTGTACAAATGTTGTTACATTGTTTCTGATTGGCTTTAGAATCACATATTTGAAATAGGAAGCACCATGCCTAGAAATAGCTTACTCTTTAGCCTTACTGTTTAAATGGATTATGTTGGACCTTCGGTCACTTTCCCCCTGGAAAGCTGAGCTCCTAAAAGTGTTCCATTTTCCTGCTTGCTTCCATCTGTAACGTGTGCATGCCTAAATGTGTGACTCACCTAGACTGCTCTGTGGTTCCCAGTCCCTTATATGGTATGTAGTAATGTAGTGATCAAATAGAACTTTTGAAATACTAGTTGTGTAAACAAGGTAGTTGCTTATGGTTTTGATTAATTTCCTTTTTGTAGTTCCTCTACCCACATGTTGACAACAGTCATCCTCTTCCAGAGAACCATCTGTTACTGATTTCAGAAGAGAAATGTAAGTGCATCTTTAGGTGGTATACGGGGACTTCATGAGTGGCACATCTCCTAATGAAGTATGGGATGTGACTGAATCTTCTAGAGGTCTACTCACCAGTGCTGAGGGTCTGCTGATGATGCCTATTTGAGATCCAGGACTCCTGTGGAAGGGCTTTTCATTTGGTCCCCACTTCTTGTTCCCCCAGACTCTGCTCTGTTTCCTCATCCTGGGAATGATGGGCTCCTGCTTATTTGGATTTCCAGTTTTGTCACATGGAGGAAGTTTGTAGAACAGTTATGCAGGTCATTTTTGCCTTCTTTAGTCGATCCTTGTTTAGGATGTCTGTCACAGTGGATAACGGTGATATAAGGAGAAAGGCTTAGATGGAGAGAGGGGAAGGCATTAGAAGCTAGAAGAATTTCATGGCAGAACTTAAGGACACATGCTAACTTGGTCAAATCCAGGTATAGAAAAATAAGATTGGAACATCCTTTAATGATGTTTTCAAGTTGGGGGATGGAAGGAGAAAGGACAAAATGCACTGGTGGATCTTATCTAATAAGTCATCTTTCATGTTATAAGATGAAACTGCTGATTTATAACTGGAAAAACAAACCTGAGGGTTGTGTTTAGTTCCTATGCTCTTGCCTAACTGTCTCACTTTTTTTGTAACTAGAACTGGCAGAAGGTAAGTATGATGAACGAATCTAAATTGTTTACTGAGAGACCAGCTGGCGTGGCTCAGCTACTGAGCACTGACCTATGATCCAGGAGATCGTGGTTCGATTCCCAGGAGGGGTACTTGCCTAGGTTTTGTGCTCCATCTCCCATACGGGGTGTGCAAGAAGCAGCCGATCAGTGACTCTCTCATCATTGACATTTTTATCTCTCCCCCTCTCTTCCTCTCTTTCTGAAATCAATAAAAATATTTTTAAAATAAATAAATAGTTTACTGAGAGAAAGGAATCATCTACAAATTGACCCAAAATGTTTGGTTTTGTTAATGGGAAATTGATCCCTATAAAAATGCCTCCCCCAGATATCTTGTATGAATTTTCTACCTGATATTTTCATATAAACATGTTTGGTATTTGGAAACTGAAGGTAAACCCTGATAAATGAGCCCTTGTCAGCTGCACATAAGACTGATGGTATAGGGGAGGCAAAAGCTTGTTGAGGGAATTCAGGAGCAGAAAGGTTAAATGCATATATTGTTGATATTGAGGAGCAGAGTAAATGCTGGACTTGAAACAGACTGTAAAGAGGGGTTGAAGAAAGGTGGGTTGTGTTTTGAACCTTTATTGTGAGATTGCTGTCTGAAATATCTTTCGGCCAGTTATTTAATCTCCATTTTTTATAAAAAAATTATTCACAACAGTTAGGTGAAAAAAGTACTCATGTTTTTTATGAAGGTTAAATTATCTTTCTGTTGTTTCTTTGTTTAAAGATATTGAACAGTTTCATATCCAAGTCATCCAAGAAAATGGAAATAGAGAGGTAAATATTTAAAATTTCTTTTGCTTCCGAGTTTTCCCCCCACAAAAAGTGACATTTCTAGACTGTTAAAGATAGGTTAATGTACCCCGGCTGGTATGACCTCAGTTGGTGGAGCATTGTCCTGTGCACTGAAAGGGCACATACCCAGGTTGTGGGTTCCATTCCCCATACGATTGATGTTTCTCTCTCTTCCTCTCCCTCTAAAATCAATAAAAACCATAAAAAATAATGTTATAGAAACAATACTTTCTTTATTTGCTGTCTTTCAAATTATATTGCTGTTGTAAAATGTGAACTAATATAAGCTATATAAAGGGTTTAAATGTTCCCTTTACCTCTTTCTCAGCCTCCGGTCTCAGTCTCCTGAGATAACAATAATGACAGCCTTGTGTGACTCTTTTCACGCTTTTACCTTGCTTGGGTGAACGTATACAAGGATTCAGTTGTTTTTACCAAAATAGAATCATAACATATAAATTTGCTGCTTTTGTTTTTGCTTTTTACTTAGTATACCAGGGGTATCCCTATAGGTTACTAAATAAAGATATAACTTTTTTTCTCTAATTTTTATACATAGATACATATACATACATATATAATAAATGGGATCATAACATATATGCTGGGATTTTATATAGTTTAATTTTCTTTCCTCTTTTTTGCTTGTTTTCCACTTCTCCCTCACCTTTTCACCTTTAACTTTTGTTCACAACCTTGTATGTGTCCTTTCACACTTTTCTCTATACGTGTATTGTCTATCATCCTCACTCCTGACACACCCAAGGGTTTGTTTATTGTTCACTCCTTATTCACCTTTGTGGAATTACCTAAAAGTCAATAGAATACTTCCAATTATTCTCTTTAGAAGTACGTAACAGTCCCTGAAATGAATGTACATAGTTTTCAACCATTCTCCCATAGATGACCATTTACTTGATTACCATTTTTTATTTTATTATTTTATTTTATATTTGCATTAGAGATAGCCTCAAACATTTTTGTGTCTATAGCTTTACATATTTGGTACACATATCTCTTGGGGATAAATCCTCAGGGATGGATAATTGGGTTGATGTTTAATACATTTCAATAGATTTTTACCAGAATGCTTTTCAAAAAAATTGTAACAATTTGCAGTTTTACAAGCAAAGTATAACAAAACCCTTTTTCTATCCATACTGCTAATAGGGTGTATTTGTCTTTTTTAAAAAAATTCCAATTTGATGGGTGTAAGTTGATATCATTATTATTTTAGTTTGCATTTCTCTTAATATTAGTGAGTTTGAGCATCTACTCTGCTTATTGGCTATTTGAACTTTTCTAAAAATTGCTTATATTCTTGTCTATTTTTCCACGGGGTTGTCTTTTTCTTAACAAATTGTATGAGATAGTAATATCATTGATATTTAAAATGATTTCCTTTGCCCGGCCGAGCATGGCTCAGCGGTTGAGCATCGACCTGGGATCTAGGTAGTTGGGGTTCGATTCTTGGTCAGGGCACATGCCTGGGTTGCGGGCTCAATCCCCAGTCAGGGGCGTGCAGGAGGCACCCGATCAATGACTCTCTCATCATTGATGTTTCTATCTCTCACTCTCCCTCTCCCTTCCTCTCTCTGAAATCAATAAAGATGTATTTAAAAAAAAAGATTTCCTTCAGTGTCTAAATAGTCTGTATCCAAATAGTTTTTGCCTGAAGATTTTAATGTTATATGAAGAAAATTGAAATGGAAAATGCATTTATTAATATATATCTACTATTGATTGCCTCATATCAAGAGGCTGGGCTAGAATATGACCATGTGTAGTTAGAAGAACATGTGTGGCTAGAGCTCTGGGCCACCAGTGGCTAAGTGGATGGGAGGGTGAGATCAGGGTCAGTAGTCAGAGAAGGGTCAGGTCAGAGAGGAAAGAACAAAATAGGATCCCAAAGCCAATGATGAGAATTTAGGGGAGAGATTTAAATAAACAAGTAGGGATCAGAAACTGGAAATGGGCATAGACACAGGACTGGCTTGTTGGAAGAGGGTTTGGGAGCCAAGAAAACACTGCAGAGAGAGTGAGGGAGGGACACCTTTCAGCAGCCCAGAAAGGGTTCTCCTTGCCAAGACAGTGCAGACTCAGCATTCCTTTTTCCATGTGTGCTCTACTGTGAGAGGCACTTTTGCCCTCATTCATCTTTTCTTTTAAAAAATGCTCTTACTGATTTTTAGAGAGAGAGGAAGGGAGAGAGAGATAGAAACATTGATTGGTTGCCTCCTGCAGCCTGCAACCTGGGCATGTGCTCTGACTGGGAATTGAACTGGCAACCTCTTGGTGCATGGGTTGATGCTCAACCACTTAGCCACATTGGCCAGGCTTATCCTCATTCTTAAAGGCTTACACAACACCTTGAGGCAGTGTGCAGTTTCATGAACTTCTCACAATATTCCTGCATGATAGAGGTGGTATTATACTTATCCCAGTTTTTACAGAAAAAAACACAACCAAGACTCAGAGGTGGTGTGACGTAGCTCTAGAGATGTAACTCTGGGTTGCCACACTCCAGTGATGAGGTTCTTATCAGTATATACCTTTATCTGGAAGAGTTCCCAAATCTCCCCCAACCTAACACATTTCAGGAAAATGGAAACAAGATGGGTTTCCAAGGTTTAGAGACAGACAGGCCCTCTTGGATCTTTTCTCCAGCATCACTTTCCTCTAGCCTAAGTGTAATGGACATCGTCGGCAAGCCAGAGACCGAGGTGCATGATTCTGCGTGCCCTGTGCCTCCCTCAAGGTCCAAGTTAGCCTCAGTTGTGAAATCTTTATTAGGATTAGAGAGTGTTTAGGGATGAAAATGAACCATTCTGATGTTCCCCTTTTTCCTCATTTCTTCTACCTCAGCCTGTCCACATTCTTTACTCGTCTGTCCCATTATAGATTACTTTTGCTACATAAGCATTTTGAGGGAAGTGAATACTTAATTCCTTGTATTAAACTTGTAATATCTTTGGCAATTTACACACCTTATCTGATTTTTCTTCTTTTGAATAAGCATCCCTTGAGTACTGTTACGTCCTAGAAACAAGGCATTGAAAATATGAAGGTGTTATAGAAGAGTGCATACTCACTGGGGAGACTTAGAGTATTAATTAAAATGTAACTGTAATAGAAGTGTGCCAAAGTGCCACAGGAATACCAAGGTGGGGAGCTTTGCCTTTGTCTTGGGCCCAAACTTTTCCTTGGCATCCCAGCCTCTGTGAAGGCCTCGTCTGCAGAGACCTGAGTGGGTTATGTCCAGAATAGGAAGCTCTGAGTCTTCTGTTAATCTATCTATTGATTTGTGGTGGGCGTGGCTTTGCCTTCAACACCACCAGTCTGTCTGTTAAACCAGGAATAGAGGAAAATAGTATATTACAAAGTGTTTGGGAAGAGTAAGTAATGAAATGATGCCTTAAATCTTTTCTGAAAAGACTTTCCATATGTATGTGTTGGGGGGCGGCTGCTGAAAATAAACTGTGGAAATGTTTACACATATTATTCAGATAAAATATGAAAATTAATAATGAATTCCAGATCTTTTATCTTTTAAAATAGTTACTTATTTCTAAAATCTTTTTGCCTCTTTAGGTGATTAAAAATTATGGCCATCTCCCAAGAGAGAGAGTAGCAGAGGATTTTGTTTGGGCTCAGTGGGATATGGCAGAGCAGAGATTATACTACATTGACCTGAAGGTAAAAACTAGCCCACTGGCCCTCCTTTTTATAGGTACGATTGAATTTCACATTATTATTATTGTAATTTATTAATCGCTGCATGTTCATTAATGGTTTATTAAAAATAATGAAAAGGTTTTCATTATTGTTTGCTTCTTGACTGCTTCTCTCTTGCACACATGTGTGCATTTTTTTTTTTTTTTAAACTAGTGTTTCTGTTGATTTTGGGGGCGTAAAATGTCATTTATTCTGTTTTCTCTTTTAGAAATCAAGGAGTACCTTAAAATGCATCCAGTTTTGTGCTGATGAGAACTTTAACCTAATGGTAAGTCCAGAAAATAATTGGGCTAGAGGAAATTTTTTAACATGTTGCTGCCCCCTTTTTAACATGTTGCTGCCCCCTGTTACCATAAGCAGCTATTTAGTACTCCTGATGTCCTGTTAGTTGTGTGAGCAAGTAAAATAGTTCTTGCCATCTCAAGGCTTCAGCACTGTGACAATTGCAATTAATATAAACAGAAAATTTCTGCTAGCTGAATGCCTCACATTAAAGAAACAAGTATAAGAGTGGGGTTAGTAGAAGGTAATAGGTGTGTTCTATAGTAAGTAGCTTTAAGTGGTTATAAGTCATTGATGCCAAAGGATTTGTGAGGTTGGAGGATTTGAGAATAAGGTCAGTGAGAGGGTATAGTTTAGTAAAAACCTAGCATTACTCCTGAAAAAAGCTATTTGAAATGCTAGCTTTGGGGTGAAGAGTCATAAATATTTTTATCTGTAACAGGCAGTACTTTATTGTTCTTCCTAACCATGACCAATATTGGTGTCTAGATTGGTATCATACCATTATAAGAATTTCACTTACTCCTCCTGCCCCCTCCTCTTTTTTGACTCATCCACTCTCTTGCTAAGACATACAGTTCTTCCCTCCTTATGTGGTCTTCTGTGTCTTGTAAAAGTTTACTCCTTCCAATTGGTTTGTTATACAATATGTTTATGATATTCAAATCTGAAACAAAGTTTGCAAGGATTAGCCATTTGAGAAATAAATGTATGTGAAGCTTGTGATTATATGTAAACTCCAGAATATTCCTGATGGACTTTCTGTGCTGTGTATCTGCAGAATAACCTTTGAAGGCAATGATGGTTAACTGGGCCTTTCATCGTTAAGCAAGAACAGTGTTGTCAGGCTTGCTCTGGTCTTCAGAACTATTGTCACTTAATGTCATTTTTTGTTTGTTTTCTCCTGACTTTTTGACAGTTTGAAGCACCTTTGGACATATCATTAAGTGACTCAGGATTTAAGTAAGTATTCAAAGATTTCTATTAATTTTCATAGACACTGGTGGGCAGATTGATTGTATTTATATCTAATCTATGGTATACAGATAAAAGGATAATTTGATATTCTGTGTGTGTGTGTGTGTGTGTGTGTGTATGTCTTCTTTTATACTTTTGTTCTCTATAGGGAATAGAAACAGCTTTATCAAGCATGAACACAGGGTTTTTCCATGTAAAGCCAATCACATTGATTTTTGTAGCTGTTTATTTTCTGTAGGGTGTCTCCACCTATTTTGATCTACAGAAGTGCTCTTCTCCCTGTGATTCAATAAAGGGGTCAATGAGCCTGAAAGAGCTACATTTTGAATCAAACATCAAAACCCTTTTCTTGTAGTTATCAAAGAGGAAGTCAGAGGTCAATCCACTTGTAGCTCAGCTAAATCTGTTGCTTTATTTAAAAAAGGTGAGTTTTTCCCCCAGACTATTTTAGTAAAAACATGAAACACTTTTGAAAAACTAGATACAAGGCCATCAGTGCACAGAAAAAGAAAAGTCTTGAATTAGAGAACTGATAATCCCAAACTATTCAGTGTTTTACTAGCTTTATTTCATCATATATAAACATTCACTTGTGCTTATTTTGAGACATGCAGTCCTCTAAATCAGGAAAAAAAGGAAGTTGAAAGTAATTTTTTTCTCTGACCACATCATTTATGTTTCATGTATATTTAAAAAAAACCCCAAAAAACTGTTTTAGCCCTGGCTAGTTTGGCTCAGTGCTTAGAGTGTTGGCCCATGAACTGAGGGGATTTGGGTTGAGTTTTGGCCAAGGGCACATACCTTGGTTACAGGCTCCATCCCTGGCCTGGTTGGGGCTTGTGCAGGGAGGCAACCAATTGATGTGTCTATCTCACTTTGATGTTTCTCTCTCCCCACCCCCCTTCTACTCACCGGAGGATATTTTTTCTCAGTGGAAAAAATATCCTTGGGTGAGGATTAAAAAAAATTTACTGTTTTTTGGAATTTTTAAACAAAAAAGAGTATGTACTTAAATTTTCAGGGACATGTTTCTATTTCTATAGGTATATTTTAGTGGTTACTATCTTTTATGAGGGAACTTATTTTTAAATGCATTCAAAATTTCTTGTCTTTTATGTTCTTAGACTTGTCAACTTTGGATGTGGTTATCTTCAAGACCAAGAGAAGTTACCCAAATGCCTGACTCTGTGTGTTTTTACCAACCGTACAGGTAGAACCAGGGTTGCATTTATCAATTTGTTCAACTATACTTGAGTTCTATACAAAATTTAGTCATTGTTTAGTTGTATGGGTCTTGAAAATGAAATATAATAGCCACATTTTCCCATAAGTGATCATATAGATTTTTATATACCCAATTATCTTCTCCACTGTAATTTTGTACACCTGCTATCTATGTAAAAGAAGCCACAGTCAGCAAGGTTATTGTTCTAATAGTTATTTTTGTATTATTGTTCTAACATAGGGGATGGATTCACATTTAATAAGTCTACATTTTCTCTCTTGCTCTATCTTTTAACAAATGGCACAGTGGTGGGGATGCTTTTTGCATTAGGCTGACTGATGTGTTTGGGTTCTAAACCTATATACTTAGCTGCTTTAAGAACCATGCTATAACCTACTGAGCTAATAAAAGCTTGACATAAAGTTGTTAGTGTACAGTCTTGTGTCTCTTAACACTTGTGTATTGTAGATAGAGAAAATAAAAAGGGGAAAAAGAATACCTGAAAATGAGAGAGAAGTATGATTACATGAACAAATTTGGTGGAAAATCTCATTAACCTCAACAATCATCTAAATAGTCAACTCTAATAACTAAATCTAATAGCCATTTTTAATATTGCAACTTGAGTGGACATTTACCATGTGAGTTAAGTAGTACTTGGACTAAAATTGTTTTCCTTTAAAGCCAAATTATGTAGTATTTATTCTTTAGGCTGACAAGCACTTTCTGTATGCTAGGTATCGGGGATACAATGATTAGTAAAAATGACCTAGTCTTTATTAATATAGAGGATGCTATTGGTGTGGATTTTTTGACTTTGAATAAGTGCAGTTATAGTTTTTAAAAAGAATCATGATAGATATTATGAATGAGAATAATAGGAAGCTGTGAGAGCATATAATGGAGGTTTAATGGAAGATACTAGTATCTTCAAGTATGTTCCAGTTTGGCCAGTCCACCTCTGTTTCTCCTTCTCTCCAAGACATCCCATCCTGTTCTGTTTTAGTCCTGAAAATTGCTCCCTTTCCCATTCACTCCTTCATAATTCATCACATGTTTTTTCCTGTCCATCTCATCTGCCTCAGCCATATGAATTCCTCTATAAACCAGTCTTGGGGAATTTAGGGAAGGAAGTGATATTTCACTTAAAATTTGAAGGATGTATATGAACTATAGAGAGAGCAAAGGGGAGAGGAGAGTATTGTCAGAGGAAGCTGAAGAGGTAGGCAGGGAACAAATGAGGTAAGGCCTTGCAGACCATGGAAAGATTTTAGATTTCATTCTAAGAGTCATGAGAAGTCATTAAAGGGTTTTTGTTCTTATTATGATATTTTATTTTAAGAATGCTCAAGCATACAAAAAAATTCAAGATTATAACGAATACCCATGTGCGTTTTACTTAAATAGTTGTATCATTTATGAATAAAGCATTAAGAATGCTTTATCATTCTCCCCACATATAGGTACTATCTTCTTCCTTTTGGCAAAATCTTTTAAAATTAGGTTGTAGCCCTGGCCGGTGTTGCTAAGTGCTCAGAGTGTCAGCCTGCGCACTGAAGTGTCGCAGATTCAATTCCCAGTCAAGGGCATATACCTGGGTTGAACGTGCGGGAGGCAACCAATCGATGTGTCTCTCTCACATCGATGTTCCTCTCTCTCCCTCCCTTCCACTCTCTTTAAAAATCAATGGAAGAAATATCCTTAAGTGAGAATTAACAAAAAAAATAAAATAAAATTTAAGTTGTAGGCATCATGATGATTTTTATCACTAAGTAATTCAGCATGTATCTCCTTAGGTTAAGGATACTCTTTTATATAACCTCAGTTCCATTATCACTGAAAGAAATTAATTATAAACTATTTTATATTCAGATTTCCATAATTATTTCAAAATATGTGTATATGTATATATGTGTATGCATCTAAATAGAGTAAATATGTGTATATATGTATATGACTTTTTTTTTTTTGATCCTCACTCGAGGATATTTTTCCATTGCTTTTCAGAGGGAGTGGAAGGGAGAGAGAGAGAGAAAGAGAGAGAGAGAGAAACATCGATATGAGAGAGACACATTGATTGGTTGCCTCCTGCACGAGCCCTGACAGAAGCCAAGCCTGCAGCTGAGGTACGTTCCCTTGGCTGGAATGGAACCTGGGACCCTTCAGTCCATGGGCCGACCCTCTCACCACTGAGCCAAACCAGCTAGGGCTATGTGTATGACTTATAAAGTCAGGATCCCATCAAGATTTGTGCATTACCTTTGGTTATGTCTTTGCAGTCTCTTTTTTTCTTTTCAAAACATTGACATTTTGAAGAGTTCAGGCCATTTGTCTCGTAGAATGCCCTATATTCTGAATTTGTCTAAGTGTTTTCTTGTGGAATTATTTAACATTTTCCTTTATCCCCTACATTTCCTATAAATTGGAATGTAGTCCTAAAGGCATTGTTAGATTTAGGTTAAACATTTTTGGTAAGATCACTTGATGACATTGTGAACTTTATTTGTACCAGATCAGGAGGCATATAATGTCAGAATGTCCTAATATTAGTGATGCTACGTTTGGCGTTTGGTTAAGTGCTAACCAGTCTATTTTCCTTGTAAAGGTACATTTTAAACTTTGTATTAGTAATCTGTAAGCTGATGCTTTGGCATCATGTGACTATCCTATTCCTTAACAACTTCTCACTCATCAGTTTTAGGATTCATTGGTGCTCCTTCACGGAAGTGTTTTAAGTGGGCAGTGATATGATTGCATATGTAGTTTTAAAAGATCACCGTGGCTTCTGTTGGAAGAATGAGTTGGAGGAGGCAAGAAAAAGAACAGGGAGATGAGCAGTTAGGGTGAGGTTGTAGTGCTCATCCTACATTTGAGAAGAAGGTGCTTAAACTAGGATGGGCAGTAGAGGCAGAGAATTAGATGGATTTGAGATGCATTTTGGAGATGGAACTGAAAAGACTTGCTATAAATTAGATGGAGAGGAGTGGTTTTCAGATTTCTGGCATTGGCAAATAGGTGAACAGAGTGCCGTTTACTCACCTAAACAATTATTTTAGGCTTTTATTCTATGAAGATTTTATTCCTTTTGATTTTATTCCCATAGGAATGTCTCATGAATAGTAGCAGCTATAATTGATAAATGGGCTATCTATGACATATCTGACTTAATAAAATGTCATGTTTACTTGGCATGAGATGGAAGTCTGTTTTTCCTTTCTCAGCAGTGTCTGGGAGAGCAGAAAATGAGACTTGCTCTTCACAGTCAGCTTTGAAATAGAAAACATAAGCCTGTTTCAAATGGGATGCTTCCAGATTTAATCTGAAACATGACAGAGAAGCAACTTTTTGGTTTTTGACTAATAAGTTATCAGTTCATGTATTTTCCAAATTCCTTTTTTTCATGATATAATTTTATATTTAGAAAACAAAAAATGTTTACTTTTATTATTATAAAATATTTAAGTCATGCAAAAAACTATAACGATAATATAAAAAAATAACCATGTATACATTACTAATTTAAGAATTAAGGGCAACAAATATAGTTGACACTCTCTGCCCTGTGAACCCAATCACTTCCCAGAAGTGGCAGTTTTCTTACTCCTGTTTATTATCCTCCAGGCCCTTTTTTGAAAGTTTTGAATTATATGTCCTGACACAAAATATTCTGTTGTCTCATATGTTTTCAAACTATTTAAATGGCATTATACAGTATGTAGTTTTCTGCAGCTTGTTTTTATTGCTCTCATTATTATGCTTTTAGATTTATTAATGTTGTTTCATGCAGCTCTGGTTCGTTCATTTTGATTGATGAATAGTATCAAATAGTATTCACTGTTTGCATCCATCACAGTTCATGTATCTGCTCCTCTGCTGATGAACACTTGTTATTTAGGAAGGAGAATTACTAGCAATTGCTACCGTGAAGATTTTTAGAGTGTATCTGGGTGCACATATATGATAGTGAAATTGTAGGGTTCTAGGGCGTGCATATCTTCAAATTTCTGTTATTTTGATAAATTGCTTTCTACAGTGGTTGTACAACTTTCCCCTTCCCTACACCAAGCAATTTATGACAGTCTCTGTTGCCTGACATCCTCTATTACTTTCAAAATTTTAGTCTGATGGTTGTGAAATGGGATCTCATAATAAGTTGTCAGTTAATGTATTTCCCAAATTACTTTTTAAAAATGATTTTTTACCTTTGTGGTTAAACAAAGAAACAAACAAAAAACAATTTCAGTGAAGTAGAAATGGAGAAGGGAACAACTAGTCTAATCCCTACATAACTCCCTCTATAATAGCTTTGTTTTCCAGAAAACATGGTTCATGAAAGGAATGCCGATAGGCTCTGGGCCGTATGCAAACTCAACTTCTTTTAACTATTTACATCAATGATGATGCTATAATAATATTTGATGTTCACTTGTCACATATTCATCATTGGGAGCTACTTTGCCCTTTTACCATTACTTCTAACATTTTGGAAAACCTTTGTCCTGAATCTACTGCCCTAAGGAATGAAATCCGAGAACTTGCGAGGAATTAGAGATTGAAGCCTGGTTGATGAGTTGCTCCCCAGAGTTGATGGTGGGCAAGAGTGTGGCTGCTGTTGTCCGGCCACATATGTTCTAAGATTGTGAGTTCATGTAGATTTTTCTAATAAGTCTTCTACTGTAGAAGGGTAAATCAGAAACTCCCTAAAGCATTAAAGGAAAGAAAATATTCTCATTCCTTTCCTGGCTGATAGTCAACCTTGAAGCTGTGATGAGAGCACTTTCATGTGTTCTAAGTCATTGGCTGTAATTCTTTTTTGTGCACCACCTACTGGGAGGTAGTGAGGGGTGAAAAGTGTAAATTCTCCTTCCTGTAAGAGCTGCTCTTCACAAGTTCCCAGAATGAGGCCTGTGTTTTAGCATTTTGTAGAACCTTTTACAATGATATAATTTCCCTTGGAAAACTTTGTCCGTATAGCTTTTATTGTCCAAATGGTTTCCCAAAGGCTAGCCAACTTTGAGATGTTATCTTTATCACTGATGAATATTTGTTAAACATCTCTGGATACACCATTAAGAGCATGCTTTGTTTTTTCAAATTGTGACTTCCCCAACTTGTAAATAGCAGCAAAATTATTCTGAAATAGTAATAATAGCAGCTAACCTTTATCTCACTTAATTCTCACATAATAACCATATGAAGTAGGGTCTATATTTTGTTTATTTACAGATGAGGAAACTGAGGCTTAGATAATTTAATTAATTTGCCTCAGGCAAATTTAAAAATATTGATACCTTGGTCTCACCCCTAGAGATTCTGATTTAGTTGACTTAAGGTGGAGCCTGGGTAACTGTGAGCCCAGGTAAGTTTAATATACTTTAGGGTTTAGAACAAATGCTCCAGAGCTGTGTTGTCCAATATGGTGGTCATTAGCCACATATGGCTAAAATTTAAGTTAATTAAAATTAAATAAAATAAAAAAGAAGCTCCTAAGTCACACTAGCCACATTTATTTACTTATTTTAATTTATCTTTATTGTTGAAAGTATTACAGTCGTCCCCTCTTTTTTCCCCATTGACCCCCTCCACCCTCTCCTACCCCCTTCCCAGGCCTTCACCACACTATTGTCTGTGTCCTTGGGTTATGCATATATGCATATAAATTCTTTGGTTAACCTCTCCCCATCCACCCACCCATCCCTGCCTTCCCTCTGCGATTTGTCAGCCTGTTTCATGATTTCATGTCTCTAGATCTATTTTGTTTGTCAGTTTATTTTGTTCATTAGATTTTACATATAAGTGAGATCATGTGATACTTGTGATACATGTGGCTACAGGCTACTGTATTGGACAGCACAGATGTAGAACATTTACATTTTCAAAGAAAATTCTATGACTGGGGTAGCTTTGTAGTGCCTGTGCATACCCCATTTCACCTTGCTGTTTGTTTGTTTTTTCTTTCCCCTTTTGGGATTGCGTGGGGGGGGGGAACTAAGCCACAACCTATTTGGAAATATTTGCTTATGAGATCTGAGTATGGCTCTCAGTGTATGTAATTAAGTACATTTGTTCATTCTCTTTAGGATGGTGTGTGGGGAATTTTGCTAGAATGGAGGTTGTGATCTTCCTTATATCCTGATACAAACATTTCATGTTTATTCCTCATGATGGATTTCTAAATAAATTATTACTGGGTAAATAGTGTGACTATATTTAATCCTCCATAAAACTGTTTTTCAGAGAGATTGTAGCAATTCACTCTTTCACTACTATTATTTGAGAATGTTCTTTCTACTGTTCCTTTGACAGAATTATCATTTTTAAAACTTGGCTAATTTGAAAGGGAAAATATGGTGCCTTGTTTTAATTTTTATTTCTTTGTTATTAGAGAGGCTGAAGTTTTAACTATGTTGATTAAAAATTTCTTTCTCCTTGTGATCACGGAACATAAAAGGACAGGATAAACCAGTCGTTTTTTGCTGGTAGTATGTTTACTCTATGAAAGTAATTAAAGTGCTACTTGGAACTTTTGTAACTCTTATAATTATTATTTTTGTTTATGCTTTAGTATAGCATTACTTTTATTCTTAGTGAGTCTGCTGTAATTTTAAAGAAAAGTTATATCATTGTTTACTCAGTAACCATAACAGTAATTTCATATCTAACAGAATTGTTATTATTTTTACCTGATAAAGTTATTCTTTTTTATTTTTTGTTTAAGATATTGCAATAAATTGTACTTCTAACAATATATTGCAGTCATTAAAAATAGTCATAAATGATATATATCATAAGAGAATGCTTATAATAATCCTTAAAATAACCTTTTTAGGGGAAATGGACTTTTTTTCCCTACCATGATCTTACATAAAGGAACTAGTGGAGTTCATGGAGGAAATAGTGTAATTTACTGAAATAGAGTAATGATTGAATTTACACAGCAAGTTAAATATTAGCTTGGGGACTAGAACCCAAGTTTCCAGACTCTTCGTCAAGTTCCTTTCCACCTGGGAAATCTCCTATTTCAGTTAATCACATAAACATTAGCATTAGAACAAAGTATCAGTTTAAACATAATGCCCTCATTTGTAGACCATTGATGGACATTATCTGATTGTCCACATAGCAACAGTTGTTAGAGATGATGTACAGTTTCACATACATAGAAGGAGGTGGGAAGGCCAAGGATGCTCAGGGCTCTTCTGGAAAGCCACCCTATGCTGAGAGCTCTCCTTTGCCCTTGGGCCAAGGCCCGCAGTTACCCAAATGTGGGTGGGTATGGGGTGGGGGGGGGCTCACACACCACATTTGTTCTTATTGCTCCATAAGATCGCCCAGTTTGCCTCTTATTCTAGGTAAATAAGAAGACTGGAAACTTTTTGTAAAGAGGAGACACATTTTATGTAAAGTAGGGTCTATAGCTATTAGTAATGACTGGAAGGCAAGCTGGATAAGAGGGCAGGGCTATAATGTATATTAGGAGAATCTCATGAAACTTTGCAGACTTCTCTAGTCTCACATGATTTCACACACAGGAGTGTGTCTCTATTCATTTTCCTTCCCATCATAGCTTATCACAATCCACTGCTTACAGTGTGAGCTGAGGAGTGGTTGTATTGAAATTTCTTAGCAACATGTTAATAGACGATTTCTAGAATTTGGGAATAATCTATGAGGTAAATTGAGGCAAGATTTCTAAAGCAACACAAGTAAGGTTAAGTGGTTTAAAAATCTTTTTATTTGTTTATGATTCTACTA
This sequence comes from Miniopterus natalensis, assembly GCF_054644295.1. Lineage (NCBI taxonomy): Eukaryota > Metazoa > Chordata > Mammalia > Chiroptera > Miniopteridae > Miniopterus > Miniopterus natalensis. The sequence goes on along the minus strand of NC_142090.1, from coordinate 46,852,038 downwards.
AATACCTTCTTACTTCTAGGAAGCTTATGTGTGTGTTACAGCCCGAAGTTTGACTCTTGGGAACAAATCACATATTCAGTGTTTTACTTTCATAAAGGTACCTTTCATTTACTTTGTTTTTTACTTTCGCATAATCACTTTTTCCAAATAGTAGCAAATTCGATAGATTTTAGTATTATTAAGTACATTCTATACATGTATATCTATATAATACATATTTCCTGAAGAAATTCACTACTGATGAATATTGTTAGCTAAATATTTTTATATATTATATGCTTTTTATCCTGACCTATATCTTTTTCTAGGCCTATAGGTCAATCCTAATGTACATATTTGCCCAAAGTGTGTTTGTCTGCTCTTCTATTATTGCTAATCGGAAAGTGTTGATAAATTTAACTTACAAAGATACCTAAGGTTTTAGTTAAAATCTTCCATGATCTCAAACCTTAACAGGTCTTAGACCTAAGATATATTTATTTCATTTCATACATCTGTGATCCCCTAAGATATATTTATTTCATTTCATACATCTGTAAAATTAATATGTCAACAGCCAGCCTTGGGGGGAGGAGTGAAGTGCGCACCCTTTTTCAGTTCTGTAGTTGGGCACTGTGAGCCATGTTAAGTTTTAGTCTGTACCATGCTAAGGAGTATTTAGTTTATTTAGTTCCTTAAACATTGGTATTTATGTAGTATATACTGTAATTAAAGTTGAAATTTTTAAAAGATAGATTTTTTTCAAAATGGAAAAAATTTTATGTCAGGCCATACCAGTTTGTTATTCTGCAAGTATGCCTACTATTTCCTTCAGGAGTTAGAGATCAAGGTAAAAAAGTTTAATAACTTAATAATGAAAAAAATAAAAGTAACTTTAGAACTAGACACATATCCATGTTTAATAGTATAAGGTTGATATGTTTTGGAAAGTTTTCACACATTTTTCTAATGATTAATGATTAAAACCAGTAAAGAAAACTTTCCTGAAGATTAATAAGAGAAAAGTAGAGAGTGAAGCCTAATACACTAAGTTTAGTATATAGTCTAGTACCCTGTCTAACTCAGAGTGGTATTATGAAATGACTCAGAGAAGTCTCAGAGGGTCTTATGACTTCAGGAGTGTTGCAGTGAGCCTTGAGGCACGAGGATCAGTGAACCACCTGATCTCCTCCATCTCTTGGATCCTTAAGTAGATTCCTTTGGATTGTTCCCTCCCAGCACAACCTACCTGTTAAGGTCAGAACAACTACTGTAATGTGACTGTGCTCAGGTCATCCACCCTTAATGCTGGCTTTTGGAAAATGATGGGGAACCATGAAATCTGGAAGTCAAAGATGCTTACTTTATCAATGTCACAGGTACTAAATGTTGAGAGTATTCCATAGAGTCACTGCCTTAGGTGGAATTCCAGCTCTTTGTTTCTTAACATGCATTCTCTGGCTTCATGCTCTCTCTCTACAGGGTACAGCAAGACCTTCACTGTTGCTCTGGGGAGTGCTCACTCATGTGTGACAAAGGGCATTACTTTTCTTAACCTTGGTGAGTGAGAGAGAGGCATCTCTCTGTTTTGATCCCTCCTTCCAATACATGTTATGCCTCAGCCTCTATATTTCACTTTCTTCTCTGTGCACCCCATCTTCTCATGCCTCTTTGGGACTTGGATTGCGATGACAATCACGGACCCTTTTGAAGCCTGATAGGAGAAGGTTTTCTCTGCCCCCCAACTCCATCAGCTTTTATGGGGGTCTGAGGTGAGGATGCATTTCTCTTTTTAGAGTACCTACACTGTGAGCTTTCTCATGTTTTCAGTAGCTGTCATAAAAGCCATTTTGTTATTGTAAAAATGATGACAGTAAACGAGATGTTCCCTAAAAGACTATGAGAAATAATACATCATGTTGGCCCTTGATTCTAGAGAGGACAAAGGCATTTGGGAAATTGTCCATTCCCTGTCGCTAGCTGTTAAAAGCTTCCATGTCCTGCAAATGATTAATGGATCAGCTAAGTGAGTTGTTCTTTATTGAGTACGGTAAAGGGAACTTGATTGTATTAAGGGAGCCTACGAAGAAGAAAATAAAGAAGAGGTTTATTGTATCTCTCTACCGAAAGTGGCTTTTCTGTGCTAATTGGGATGTGGGACACAAGGTCAAACAACAGAACTGTTGCTTGTCTACATATGGGACATGGCACAATATTTAAAAAGGAAAAGCTACTGTCATGACAGAGGTTTAAGAAAGTGTGATGTGAAGGAGCTGGGCAAAGTGAGAACCAAAATAATAAGAATCTTTATAAAAAGAATTTTATTTTGAATGATACTATTGATGAGGTGAGGTATCTTATGCTACGTGGGCCAGCATGTGGCAGATTGTATCATGAGCCCTGATCCTATGGGAAATGGCCTTAGAGAGGCCTAGTGCTACTGCTTCCTGTGGTAAGAGAGATAAATACAAGACTTCTTGGGACTAGGACGTGATTCTTATCAGCATCCCAACTCAAGAGTGATTCAGGAAATTTTCCACTAAAAAAAACTTAGCATTTTGTGAGGTCAAAGGTATCCTCCCCCCTTTTTTACCCCTGGGAATGACTTTTGAAAAGGGCAGGCATGATTTAATCTATGATCCTCAGAATGTGGAGAAGGCAGAAATACTGGAAAATAGGCTGTCTTACATAGGTTATCTTTCCTTCTTAAACACATTTTATAGGCAGAAATACTTTGTGAAAATAGGCTGTCTTACATAGGTTATCTTTCCTTCTTAAACACATTTTATAGGCACAAAATTGTGCCTAGTTAAAACTGTTCTAGAACTAATTTTTATGACAACAATTTTGCTTTTTTGAGTGATGTACTTTTTGCTGTTAATTGCATGCAGTTTCCCTAAATTGCTACCCTGTTAATAGGAGCTTATATTGATTGAAATATTAAAAAATAGAGTGCTTTTGGAAATTTTCAATGAACCCCCAAGCACCACTATGTAAGAAAGATATGTTTATAAATAAAAAGCTTCTATTTAAAAAAAATGAATACTATATGCTAACTTTTTTAACTTAAGTTGTCTTGATTATTACAATAATTTTGCTTGGTGAGGCTCAGAAAGGCTGAGATTAGTGCCCAGGCTTCTTTTTGTATCTCTTAGGAGGGGCACTACTATAATTTCTTATTTCTTTTGAAACCAGTCACTATAAATTTAGGGCTTAAAACAACACATTCTTGTATGGTTTGAAGGTTAGAATTCTGAACTGAGTCTGGAGGAGATAAAATCAACATGGACAGAAATGGCTCTTTCTGGAGATGCCAGGGAAGAAAGGGTTCTTTTCCCCCTATAGCACCTAGAGTCTAGCATTTCTTGGCTTGTGACCACATCACTTCAATCTCTTTCATTATATGATCTTCTCTTCTGTAGTCAAATCTTCCTCTTATAAAACATTTGTGATTACATTGGGTCCACTGGGCAATCCAGGATACTGTCTTCATCTCAAGATCATTAATCACATCTGCAAGGTCCCTTTTATCACTTAAGGCTCTGGTGATTAGAGCATAAACATTTTTGGATGCCATCACTCAGCTTAACCACAGATACTATTGACATTTTTGGTGAGACAATAATTCTTTGAGAGTGTCCTGCACATTGAGAGATATAATATCCTTGGAGTCCACTCACCAAATGGCAGTAGGAATCTCTCTCCACCTCAATGATTGTGACAACCCAAAACATCTTCATATATTTCTAAATGCCCCCTCTCCCAGGGACATAGTGCCATCCTAACGAAGTGTTAACCTAGGTTATTTGATGCCCAACCCCTTACCACTGAGCCCTACTACATTATTATTGTGTTTTTCTACTTAAGGTTTGCCATAGTTATATTATTGCAACCATTTGTGCTAAGCACTTTAATATCACTTGCTCCATGGTGACTGGTAAAACTGGTTAGAGTTTTACATCTTCTTTCCTTTGTGTAGAATGCCTTCTGTGCCAATGATTAGCATATGCTTCTTTGGAAAATAAGATCGCAGCTGGCTCACTTATAATTTAAATGTTTCATCTGTATGAAATTCACTACAGCCACGTGACTTTCTGTTTTCCTAATATCTGAGAAAAATTATTGGTATTTCTTCCCTCCTGTTCTCCAGAAATCTATTTTCACACCTTGGCTTAATGTGTTTACAAATGTTCTTGGTACAAAAATATCTAGTGCAGGGACCATGAAGGTGTGACTTCTATAGAGGCAGCTAGCTATGCAAGGAAATAAATTTGTACTTCATAAAGTATCAGAATGCCTGCAGAGATTGTTTTGATGAATATCCATTTAAAGGTTCTCTAAACAAATGATGATAATGATGACAGTGATAAGGATGACTATGATGATGATGATGATGAGTGGATAAACATAGGACACTAAATTTTAGAGCTTCCCCAAACTGGCAGAAACTATGAAGGGAATTCCCATTATAAACTATTCCAAGTTTATCAGATTAAGGAGTAATTCATATTGCTTAACATTTTCTATTCTCATTTGTCCCTGAAGATCATTTAGATTCATATAAAGCCACAATTCACTTAGAAACAAAAGTATAGATTAAATTAAGGTAACCATGGCTAAATGTCTGAGTAAAATTAGCCACAGATAGAAATAAATGAGATCTGGCTGGTTAGATGAAATGTACTGACATCAGACAGTTTATTATCACATTGGTCAAAACTTTTGTGTTTTAAGGGATTAAAAAAAAAATGGGGATACTGTGAAGTTCTGGGCTTTATCTGTACCTGTACAGCTCTTACCAACTGTAGATGACTTAAATCTTTCTCTTCTACAGATTATTACGTGGCTGTTTACTTACCTGGTCATTTCTTTCATCTACTTAACATTCAACATCCAGACCTGATCTGCCACAGTCTGTTTTTAACAGGTACAGCTGTAGCTTTTCCCTCGTGAACATGGTCCATTTGGATTTGTTTTGACTTTAATATTTATGTTTGGGTGAGAAAGTTTCCTTTTATTTGCTGATTTTTAAAATTTATTATTTTTTTGGTCAGGAAACAATGAAGTGATCGATATGCTACCTCATAGTCCTCTACAGTCACTGTCAGGGTCCCTGGTCCTGGACTGGTGTTCCGGGAAGCTCTACAGAGCGTTCCTCAACCGGTCGTATTTGTTGCAGTTCCTGTGGAAAACCCACCTGGACTATGAGAAGATGGCCCTGCTGCACTGCATGCTCTCGTGTGGCCGAGACCCAGAGTGCCTGGAAGCCAAGGTGGGGATATAGCTTAATCTTAAAAACTGGCAAGTAGACAATATACAATTGTTTAGTGGTTGAACATGAACAGAAGTTACTTTTATTTGTTAACAATTAATCAAGATTTCCGTCTCCATCCTGATTTGAATATATTTTTCTCCTGCGCTCCGTTTTAACGGACCCCACCAGACCTCAGACTGTGAGGGTGTGTCTGTTCTTTTGACTCTCTCTTTTCAATATTGTGAATAAATGTTTAGCTACATCAGTAACATTCTAAGGAGGTGCTCAGTGAATAATGAGTTTCTCAAATATCTACTTTTTCACCTGTTCTGTATTTGGTGTATATTGTCAAATGGGCTAAAATCTAGTGGCACATATTTCATTGAAAATTACATTTATATTTCACATTATAGTTTACAAAGCACCGTTACACATTCTGCCATTTAATTTTATAGCTATCCCGTGAAGTCAGACTTAATTGGGACCAATGGGCGGTTGGTTAATTGAAAAAAGATATCTTAAATATTTTAACTTAAAACATAAATGTACATTTATTCACCCATCTTCTGATGTAAATGAAAACCCTTTATTTGAATGTCAGCTAATTGAAGTTCAAAATCATTTTTCTTACGTTAAACAACTAGTAATGTGTTCTCTTCCAGTTAGTTTCCCTTTTTTCTCTTTTCCTAAGGAGAGCAATAATTTCAAAGCAATCTGTATATAGGGCAATTTTTTCTCAATCTTTTATAGTTGTTTCACCTCTACCTAGTTTTTTAGTAAGTGTTTTAGAGTCTTTCCTAAGCCTCCAACTTTTGTTGACCCAACAAGACTCTTTTTGCATCTGTTTCGATTGTCTATAGTAATAGTCTGTTAAATTACTTAATTGTGAAAATAAATACAATTAGCATGAATTGGTTTGGAAAAAAAAAAAATATTGGTAGGAGCAGAAATGTGAAAGTTCACTATGGCTAAGCAAGCCTTATAGTACCCATCAATTCTAAGGTAGGGAACGAGGGGCTTTATTCCTCTAGCAGATGAGGATGATTTTAGACACTATGAGAGAGCTGTTGATATCACAGGGAGTATCCCTCCCTTGAGAGGATAGGACAGTGCTGTTAAATCATGTGACAGTGTTCGTACTGATTACTGAGCTGGAAGTCAGACCCAGATCTGCTGCCTCCAAGCTTAGTGGGTTTGTTTTCTCCTTTATCTCATAGCTCTTCCCACTGGTTCTTTGCAAAAGTACCAAGGACCTCCTCTAGCAAAAACAAACATTGGGTTGAGGAAGGTTTATTTGGATTCTAGCCAAGGGTACTTATTAAAAAGACGAGTAGCCCCGGCTGGGCGTGGCTCAGCGGTTAAGCATCGACCTAGGATCCAGGCGATCAGGGTTCGATTCCCGGTCAGGGCACATGCCCCAGTTGCGGACTCGATCAATGACTCTCTCATCATTGATGTTTCTAGCTCTCTCTCTCCCTCTCCTTTCCTCTCTCTGAAATCAATAAAGATATATTAAAAAAAAAAAAAAAAGACGTGTAAAAAGGACCTCATTTGTAATACTGTTTTACCCACACAGTCTTCCATTATCTATCTTGTAGATAGTATAGAAGTAAGTCTATTCTTAGGCAATTACAAAATAGATATAGAATTAACAAGATTCACATATATTTTATACTTCTTTGGTGGTGGGGGCATTGTGCAGATTTAAATATTAACAGAATTGTCTTCTTACTTTTTAAAGATCATTCAATGGATTTCTGAGAACATCTCTGCCTGCTATTCATTTGACCCCATTCAGGAATTTATAATTGGTAGGTGTTGCTCATGTTGTGTGTTAGGGTGAATCCTTGACCTTTTTGCCTGAAGGAAAACAGTAAATTGATAATACCTCAACCTGCGAAACTTCTGGTTAGGAGCTTTTCCCCCCCTTGCTTTTCCTCCCTCTCTATTGTAGTCAGAAGCTAATTAAATTTCATTCTCTTGTGGTTTTGTGAGAAGCTGTGGCTGTTCAGAGACTGATGAGATATAAGATATGGTTTTGATTCTATAACCTCATCAATGATTTTCCCCCCCAATAAAATGTAGCTTTCTTAGCTCAGTTTTGTGTTGGCTGGTTTGATATGAAATGGTATAATGCCATTTGGATAGATATAAGTGCCAAATAATGTTTTTAAAGCAATTCTTACTTTTATTTATTTTTTAAAAATTATGAGAGGAAGGGAGAGAGAGAGAGAGAGAGAGAGAGAAACATTGACCAGTTGCCTCCTGCACGTGCCCCGAGGGGGGTTCAAACCCTCAGCCTAGGTATGTGCCCTGACAGGAATTAAACCCTCCACCTTTTGGTGTACGGGACAATAACCAACTGAGCCATGCCGGCCAGGAGTGCCGAATATTTAAAAAGCATTTATTCTCATTGTCAAAAGCAGAACCTGAACATTTTAATCAGCAGATAAAATTACAATGGTTAACGTTTAGAGGATGAAGACTTTTGTTGGTTTGCTCATTTTGGCAAATCACAGTGTATCCTGCCTGATTATCATTAAACCATGTCTATTTTTTTTCTTTCCAAAACCTGCTCAGCTTCTTCATATTGGAGCATATACCCAGAGACAAGTAACATGGATAAACTTTTGCCATATTCCTCGGTGCTCACTTGGAATCCAGTAAGTTAAAGCTTTTGTGTTCCTTACGTAATTAAAATGGACTCACAGCTGTGGGTCAGTTGTAGGACGTCCCTGTAACTGAGGTTGTGATTTCATTTTGACTGATAAGGAACTGTATTTTTGTTTTCTGGCAGAAAGATAATCCTTGCTGTTGGCCAAAAGTATTTATAAAACAGGAGAATTGAGGAGAAGGTATAGAATATTTGTCACCCTTCCTACTACCAAGCAGACCTAAGCCTTTATCATGTTCAAATGATTAATATTTTATTGGCACCTAGAGTGGATTAAAATGTTTCTTACGGTTCTATACATGAGGAATTCTGGACCACTGCTGTTAATCTGAGTAGCTCTCTTTACTTAGTATAGATTAGGACCTTCCTGACCCCTTTTCCCAGCCTTACAAAGAAAATCTGTAATAACTCGAGAGCTTTATGATCAGTAAAAGTCAGTAACCTTAAGCAACTCACTCATTTAACCTTTTCTGCCTGTTGGTCCAGGTGCCCTCTTTTTAAATTAGGAAGTGCTGAGCTAAAGTGTTGTTCATTTTCTCTTTTTTATTTGTAACTTTTTAAAAAAAATGTTTTTATTGATTTTAGAGAGACAGAGGAAGGGAGAGGGGGAGACGGAAACATCAATCGGCTGCCTCCTGCATGCCCCCTACTGGGAATTAAACCCGCAACCCAGGCATGTGCCCTGACCAAGAATCGAACCAATGACCTCTTAGGTGCATGGGTCAACACTCAACCAACTGAGCCACATCGGCCAGGGCTTTCAATTTCTATTGAACATGGTGCAGTGAATTGTACTTTGTTGAATCAGAAAGTGAAAAGAACCCCTGAAAAAGGTTCTGCTTTCTCTCCTTTCATTTTTAGATGTCAGAACTACATGTTTAGTCTTGAGGCAGAGGTTCGTATCAAAAAGGTGTTTAGAAAAATAAATTCAATTCTAATAACACAGACCTAGGAAAAGTTGTACCAGTATAAACTGTGACTTTCCCACTTAGTAGTTAGACTTTTTAAATACAGCTCTTAACAAGGATGTATCAGGTGTGTTTGATTAATACCTCAATTTTTGGTATGCACAATGGTAGTGTTTTCCTAAAGGCCCTTTGTTCTTGTCTTTTACTGTTAAGAGTTATTAAACTTCCATGCCTCACTGTGGAATTATAAGAGGAAGATCTGAGCTTATAACTGGTCTTCACTGTTTTCTTTAAGAGCCCTTGTGAATATACATTCAGACACTGTGGTAATGTGGCAGGAAGTTTGCAGGTTAAACCACCCAGTGTCAGGAAATGCACATCTCAGCTTCCTCCGCTCACCACCCATCTCTCTCCCTTGCTGCCCTGCCCTAGTAGGTCTGGGAGGCAGGGACAGGACCTTTAGTTCCCAGGGATGTGTTTTAGGAGAAGCACATCAGCCTGACAGGCAAGTCTCCACTTTTGCATTTCTCATGACTTTGCACAGCAGAGGAGCCGCTGTGGACATGTAAAGTGACATCCTACAAGAAATACAATATAAAACCCCCCAAATTATAGCCACCTGTGTACTAAGCTTATTTTAGGGTTTGCCACGTTGCTTTATAGTTCTTGTGGTTGGAGTAGATTACCTTGAAGTTCTCTTCTAATCCTGAAATATTATGTCTATGCTTATACTTAGCAATGATGCAAATCATTTATTTTCTTTCTCTAATCTGCAAATGCTCTCAATGCTGCACCCTTCATAAACACTTGTCATAGTAGAAAACATTAATTTCACACTTCTGTATAGAGGCAGATTATTTTTATAAATAACTGAATTGGGTTTTTAAAGATACTAGAAAATATGCTGCTCTTACATATTGATAATCCTGAATTATGCTATGCAAACAATTAGCCTTGTTATACCTATTTTAAGATGTTATTTATAACCTAAGGCTGTAGTGACATTTTGATGCTTGTTTTTGAAGTGTCCTGTGTTGTGAAGCACACAGAAGATTCTTATCACAGGCTTTTTATCCTCACAGTGGAGAACTCAGTTGCTTGAATGTTTTAGAAATTTATTTCTCCATTTGCTGCAACCCCTTTCACAGCATTGTTGTATATCAATAAAATCCAGGATATTTAAGTCCTATCCAAATATCAGATTTTATTTCTACACAACACCTTCTAAATTATTTTCTCATATTATTTAATTTTTTTAGGAAGTGAAAGATGAATTGACTAGTTGAGAAGCTGTTATACATAATTCACATAGAAACACACTTTGAAAATAACAGTGAATAAAGGGTCATTTTGGAAGTTTATCCTTTTAGTTAAGTGTCTGTTTTAATGCTCACTAGTTAGCAGGATGTTGTCATTGAACTTCCTGAGAACACTGCACATCCTTCACATTACATGATGGCAGAGCTGCTTCAACTTTATGGGGTCCTCTTAGCTCTGAAATTAGGGTGGGGGATGAGGTGCAGAAAACTTTTCTACTAAAGTCATACAACAGTCCCCTTAATCTTGGCTCCTTCTAGTGAGGGGGAACCAACTGCAGTGCATTTAAACAAAAGAGAAGAGGGAGGAAGGATTACAGAAATGGGAACATGTCCCCCTTATTATTACGCTGACAGTGCAAATGGAAATGGAAATATGTAAACAATATACCGTTTGCTCTGTGTTTCTTCATTAGTCCTCTAGAAGCTCTGTCAAGTATTATAATCATAACTTTAAGGAGTGTTTTTCTTGCTGAGGCAAGGGATTGGCTGTGTTCACTGTTATTTATAAACTCCGAGGTTTATTTAAAGGAGAGGTTAGCAAACTGGGAACTGCCCTCAGCTTCTGTCTGTGCAGAAAACACTTCCTGAAGGCTTGAGCTTGTGGGAGTTGATCCTGTGTGTCCGTTTCCCCCCACTGCAGGAAATTCCTGGAATAACCCTTGTGACGGAAGAGATCACATTGCCTCTGATGAAGGTGAGTCCTGTACAGTCAGACTTATGGGCACAGACGTGCCTGGCCTCCTTGCTGCCTCCACACTCCTGGAGCTCAACCTCTGCTGCCCAGCATATTATGGTTGTTCCAAAGAGATTGTGAACTGTCAGGGGAGGATGGGGGTAAAAGTTAGGGCTAGTTTTCTAGAAAATCCTAAGTAGTTGAGTACCCACTAGGGATGATATTATGGCATTCTTAGGAATGCTCTTTGAAGAGGGAAGCTTTCTGAAGATAGAGAATTACAGGCTCAACATAAACCATATACAACTAGCACTCTCTACTGCGCCTCAAACCTGTCAGTTCTTGTAAATTATTTTATAGGGCCTGGTAGCTGTTTATTACTTCATGTGTGCTGTTACCCCCTCATAACACACATGCACACACACATGCACATGTACACGGACACATGCAGAATCTTAAAACCATTAAGTAACCTGGCTAGGATGATTTCCTTTCCTTCTGGTTCTAAGAACAGCTTTTCTGTTTCTAAGAGTGGCCTGGCTTGGCTGTCTGTGGCCTCAGTCAGGCTCTGTTCTCCTCCTTCCTGCCCACCAAGCGGTAGCTGTTAGTGTCTTTCTGCAGCCTGGTGGTTTAGGAAGATTGCCTGAATGCCATAGGGAGGATGGGGTGGGGTGAGTGAGTAGGAGAGAATGCACATGTAGCTAAAAACTGGGGAGTACTTTAACACAATCTCCTTGAAGCTCCTTTGTTGTTTTTGGCATTCCCTCCTGTTAATTATAGATTGGTGTGTGCTGGGAAATCTCAACTTTTGGCAGCAGGCAGCTCAATCTGCTGCTGCCTTTTCTGTACATTTGATTCTTTTGGACCCCTGAAGGGCCAGCCAGGCCTGTGCAGCTGGGGGAAAGCAGTGGGTGTTTGAGGACACAGTGATGCTGGGGATGAGAGAGGGCCAACAGAGACAGGCTTAATGGATCTGGTTTTGGTAAAAAGGGCGCTTTAAGAAGAGACTTACGAGAGGAAACAAGATGGCGGCGTAGGTAACAGCTGCACCCGCCGCCTCCCACAACCACATCAAAATTACAACTAAAATACAGAACCCTCATCACTCAGAGCTTCCTGAAATCTGGCTGCACAGAAGCCCCACAACCAGGGAACTAAAGGAGCATGGAGAGCGGTAGGAGGGGCGGAGACGCGGGTAGATCAGGGCTGAATTGCGGAGACGCAGCCGCGGGCCCACACCCGGTGCCACAGTTGAAACCTGGGAGGGAATCTCGGTGGTGGGGGTTTCCCGGAGGAGTGAGGGGGTCCCAGCCCCACAGCAGGCCCCCAGCCCAGGGCTCCAGGGCTGGGAAGAGACGTCCCCACAGCCTCAGGCTGTGAAAACCAGCGGGGACTGTCTCTGAGGGTCACAGAGGCTGCGGGAGCCCCAGGCTTTCCTCTTAAAGGGCCCATGTACGGACTCACTCAGACACACTTCTTCTGAGCCCAGCGCCGGGCAGCAGCGTGAAAGGAACCTGGGACACTTGGGGAGGAACTAACCTGCCTGAAATTGGGGCCAGAGGTGGAGGGGCAGCTTTCTCCCAGGCAGAAGAGCTGGCAGAGGCCATTGCTCCTTTGGCGAGTCCTCCTGGCACACAGCCGGCAGGCAGGGGCCATATTTGAATCACCAGCACCTGACTCACACCCTTGGCCCCGCCCCGTGATTCCCGGAGGCCCCGCCCCTCCCTACTTGCAGGCTCATCCGGGCCATTTCCAGTGGCTTTTCTGTGCAAGTGGCCTCTTGAGCCTCATGCTTAGGACTTTCCTAAAATCTCTCAAAAAAGCAGCAGCATGCCCCATACGGCTTGATAAGTGTCCCCAGGCCTGGCACTAGTGGCAGCCTGCATTGGTTCATAGCTTGGCCTCTCCTGGACACCTCCAAGCCCAACACAAGTAGCAGCCATCTACAGTTTGCTGTGTAGCTCATGCTGGGTGTCCCTGGGCAAGGCACTGGCACAGGCTGACTTTGCACCTCCTGGGAGGCCCCAGAGACAGTGCACTCGGTGGTCAGACTCGACCATGCTGTATTACAACCCTACTACATCCACTAGTGACACCCTCAAGGGGCTCACTTGGTGAACACTAAAGCTCCACTGAAGTAAATCCTGCTCCATAGGGATGTCTCCAGCACAACAGCTTTCTGGCTGTAGTTGCAGCTGGTCCTCACAGCTGATTGGCCTGGAGGTCAGTTCCTCCCAGTGACGCCAACAACAACCAAGGCTCAACTACAACAGGACAGTGCACACAGCCCACACAGGGGAGCACCTAGAAGGCCCAGCTCAGCTGACTGGGGAGGTTGAGCCCCTGGACCCTACAGGACACCTACTACACAAAGCCATTCTACAAATTCCAGGACACATAGCAGCTCTACCTAATATATAGAAACAAACACCTGGAAGCAGCCAAAATGCAGAGGCAAAGAAGCATGTCACAAAGGAAAGAACAGAAGAAATCTCTAGAAGAGGAACTAAATGAAATAGATCCCAGCAAGCTAACAGATACAGAGTTCAGAATAATGGTTATAAGGATGCTCAAGGATATTAGTAAGAGTATGACAAAAATAATTGAGAAAATCGATGACATAATAAAGGACCATCTTGAAATGAAGGCTACATGAACTGAAATGAAGAATAATTTACAGGGAATCAACAGTAGAGTAGAGGACGCTGAGAATCAAATCGGCAATTTGGAACCTGAAAAAACAAAAAACACCCAACCAGAAGAGCAAAAAGAAAAAAGAATCCAGAAATATGAAGATAGCATAAGGAGCCTCTGGGACAACTTCAAGAGGCCCAACATTTTTATTACTGGGGTGCCAGAAGGAGAGGAAAGAGAGCAAGACATTGAAAACCTGTTTGAAAAAATAATGACAGAAAACTTCCCCTACCTGGGGAAAGAAATAGACTTACAAGTCCAGGAAGCACAGAGGGTCCCAAACAAGAGGAACCCAAAGAGGCTCACAGCAAGACACATCATAATTAAAATGCCAAAGGTTAAAGACAAAGAGGGAATCTTGCAAACAGCAAGAGAAAAGCAGTTAGTTACCTACAAGGGAGCACCCATATGACTGTCAGCTGATTTCTCAACAGAAACTTTTCAGGCCAGAAGGGAGGGGCAAGAAATATTAAAAGTGATCAAAAACATGGAACTACAACCAAGATTGCCCTACACAGCAAAGCTATCATTTAGAATTGAAGGTCAGATAAAGAACTTCTCAGACAAGGAAAAGCTAAAGGAGTTCATCACCACCAAACCAGCACTACAGGAAATGTTGAAGGGCCTTCTTTAAGAAGAAGCTAATGAACAAAGAATCTGATGAACTAAATAGATCCAGAGACATTGACACATGTAACAGATGATCATATTTCAGAGGGAATAGGGAAGGGGGGTGGAGGGTGGGAAGAGATTAACCAAAAAAGTTACATGCATATATGTATAACCCATGGACACAGACAATGATGGGGTAAAGGCCTGGGGATGGGGTGGAAGCGAGGTGGAGGGGGTCAATTGGGGGGAAAAAATGGGACACCTGTAATGCTTTCATCAATAAACATAAAAAAATAATTGACTTACAAGGGATGTTTCTAGACTACTGTGAAGCTACACAAAGGTAGGAAGCTGAAAGGAAAAGAAAGGTTTGATTAATAGTTTAAAAGGGTCTTATTAAGAGCCTCCATCCTTTCATTTTATTGTTTCTGTTTCTACTACTCATCCTGCCAAACCCATAAATTGTTTAATGGACAAACTAGTGAAGCGAATTTTAAAAAGAAACAAATGTCCCCCATCATTCTACAGCTCCTGTCCATATGAACTGTCTATTTCTCCCCGCTTCCCTTGGTCTTTGTCATAGGTATGCATTTTTACCTAGTAATAATAGCAATCTAGAGATATTCAATAAAAACTACAAATTATAATATATCATCAATATTTTTCATGTTGCTACATAAATTTCATAGTTATGATTACTAAGGAACTCATGGATTCTACTGGGTCGCTTTGTCTTAATTACTTAATCATTCTGTTTTGGGACAATTAGTTTTCTCCAGCCCCCTCTTTAAAAAATTTGTGATTACAAATAATCTTGCAGTGAGTATTTTTATACAGACAGTTTTTCTTTGGATTTACTTCTGTAAGGTTAAATGCTCAGGAGTATTGGGTGAATGGCTATGAAAATTTTTATAGCCTTTGATTCTTATCGCCAAATTGATATTATAATTTATACTGTTACAAGGGATTTAAGTTTATGGCTTTATTATAATCTTATCAATGTTGTGTATTTTTATTTAAAAAATTTAGTAGTGATGGGAAGGTTCTCACAAAGTTTTTACGTGTTGGCTTATTCTAAGAATATGTTATTTAATTTAAAAAAAAAATATGTCTTTATTGATTTCGGAGAGAGGAAGGGAGAGAGAGAGAGAGAAATATCAATGATGAAAGAGTCATTGATCAGCTGTCTCCTGCACACCTCCTACTGGGGACTGAGCCCACAACCCAGGCATGTGCCCTGACCAGGAATAGAACCGCGATCTCCTGGATCATAGGTCAATGCTCAACTGCTGAGCCACATGGGCTGCGCCCAAGAATATGATTTGGTTTTGCTTAGGAACAAAGTAGCTTAATTTTGCACTCTCTGGTTTTTTTTTTTTTTCTCTCTCTCTGTGTAAAATGTGTATCTTTATGTTGTTCATCTTTTTCTTTCTCTCTGGCTGCTCATTTTGCCTTGTCACTTTTTCTCTTCTCCCTTAACTATCTTTAGCATTTGGCCCTGCAGACAGTTGTTTCCCATTAGCTATTCTCAAACATGCCTGAGAGCGCTTTAGTGACTCTACATGTGTCCATATGTTAGTAGGAAGTGTTACCTAGGACAAGTTTGAGCTGTAGATCTCTTCACAATCTACACCATCCCTGGGGGTAGGAAGACATATACTGCTGGGACTGGCCTTGGGCTTGGGAGAAGACAGAACTGGGTTTGGCTTGGCCAGCTCCCTCACCCCCACCCCAGTCACTCAACCTGGGGGACTAATCAATCCCTTCTGGTTCACAGCACCCCTGGCCCTGATATCTCTCATTTGTTTCACCGCCTTTGCTTATACTCATTACTATAAGCTGCTGCCTTTGATCTACTTTTTCTACCCCAACTCCCAGCTTAATTATATTTTAAGGGACTTGGTTGTGGTGACACACCCAACTCTCTCCTCTTCCCTCCCAGCCCCAGTTATAAGACTCTTCTTGCCATGCTTATCTGATAGGACTTGGCTCTGAGCACCTATGACCTGATCATAAGCTACCTTTGAAAGCATGCTTCCTGCCAGACTTTCCATGAGTCCCAAGGGACCCCCTATTTACTCTGACCCACACTTGTTTCTGTTCTCTTTTGTATGACTGCCCTGGTAAGGGGTTGGGAGAAGGAAGGGAAAATGAAACTAGATACACGATTTTCTCCTGCTCTCTCTGCAAATAATTTTAGTTTGAAGTGGAGCACTTTATAAACATTTAATATTTAGGGGTGGGTAAAAGTAAGTTTACAGTTATAATACAAATAAATAATACAATAATAAATAATTATTTAGGAATAAAACTGTTTCGCATACTCAGAACTGTAAACCTACTTTTGCCAACCCTGTATGAACATGTTAGGATGAATCAGAAAATTGTCACCTGAAAGACAAAAGGCTTCCTTACTTTATAAAATGACTTCCAAAAGAATTTTAAAAGTGAAAAAAGAAGTATATTGAAACAAGTCTCTCCCTAAAAGGCATGTAATCAAAGGTGACTTCCTAAGAATGATTTTATCCCTTCTTAAAACATGGTTTTCTCTAGGAAAATGGCAACTTTTGTAAAAGATTAAAAATTAGCCTTGATTTTATAATGAGAGGAGAAACTACTGAAATTGTCCTACCACACGAAGCATGCATGGTTTAAAAAACAGAAAGAGTAACTTGAAAATAAAGATAAAAGTTGAAAGAGCATGCCACAGATGGAGAAATGCAGTATTTTTACCCAAGTATTATTTAAGCTAGACGTCTTTAGTTTTATTTTATAAAATAAGGAAGCCTTTTATTCAATCATTTGTTTAGAGGTTAGTAACTACCTGACACAGAGACTGGAAAGTCCAGAAAGACTTAAAGCCCCATCGCACTTTTGGCCACTCAGGAGTGAGGGTGTCTATCAGGCATCTACATGCTCCTGAGCAATTAGGAAAAGAGTAGTTGACACCTAGGCTGTTCTCCATTTAGATTTGTTTATTTAATTATGCTTTTTCTCTTAAAAAGTAAAAAAAACCCCACTGTTTTAACTGGGCAGAGCATGAGTATAATTAATTGCTTAGTGAAACCAAAAAGACACATTTTCCTTGACCCCCCCACCCCAATACAGACAACCACCATCACTGAAATAAAAGGTTGATAGAGACCCGAAGTATTGATGCAATTCACAGTGTAACAGCTGACATTTTTTTTAAGCCAGTGGACAATGGAATGTCACCATTATTTTATTTTTTAAAATTTCATACTAAGGCTGTGCCATACTTTATTTAATTAATATTACTATTGATAGTATTTAAGTTGTTTCTGCCCTTTTACAGTCACACACAATGTTGAGCCTCAATGATAAAGGTTCTAGTACACGTGTGTGAGATCACCAACAGGTCTTAAAGCAGGATCACCATGCTTTGTGATTCTGACAGATGTGCCCGGATTCCCCCATGTAGCTTGTCACATGTCACAGTGAAATGACAGCTTTAAAGTACTGGGTTGTGGGTTTGATCCCCGGTTGGGGTGTGTTCTGGAGGCAGCAGATCCATGTGTCTCTCTCACATCAATATTTCTTTCTCTCTCTTCACCCATCCCTCCCTCCCTCTCTTCCTTCCTCCCTCTCCTGATTTTTCCTCAACATTTAATAGACTTTGTGGGACACTGCTGCACCAGTAGCCACACCACCATCCAGCCCTGAAGCCACAAGGCCCTGGGAAGCAGTGCATTGCCATGGCCCACAGCTAACAGTTTTTAAAAATTATAGTTGTTGCTTTGACAAAAATGTAGCATTTTCAGAAATGTAAATTGGTTATGTGGGAAATATTAATTGATTTTCCAAAGTTCAGTTTATGCATATGTGATATTGTGTTATAATTAGAAATATATACTTGGTCTTCCAAATATATCCATAGTTCCTGACAGAGCTCCTAAAATCCTTATAATTTCCTAAGTGATAAATGCTACAGGGACATCTTTTGTTACAATATTTAGTGTTTGTTCCCAGTTTCTGAAATAGCTCCACAGCTCACAAGTGAGAAGAATGTCTTTTGTTATTTATAACATGCCCCTTTCAACCACATCTGAGATTATGATAATGAGATGACTTTTGAAAAGCACCTAAGGATGGGAACTGTGGCTCTGAGAAGCAACCATGTGATTAGAGTGTTGGAACTTTCGGCCCCACCTCCACTCCCCACCTCCTGAGGTGAAGGTGGCTAGAGATTGAAGTCAGTCACCAATGGCTAATAATTTAATCAATCATGCCTTTGTAGGAGAGCCTCTGTAAAGAACCCTAACTGAAGGAGTTTGGAGAGCTTCTGGGCTGAATGAACATGTGGAGGTACTGGGAGGGTGATGTGCCTGGAGAAGGCATGGAAGCTCATAGCCCCTTTCCACATGCCTTGCCCTATACATCTCTTCCATCGGACCATTCCTGAGTTGTGTCTTTTTATAATAAGTAAATGGTTTTCCTGAGTTCTGTGAACAACTGTAGCAAATTATCAAACCCAAGGAAGAGGTTCTAGAAACCTCCGATTTATAGACTGTCAGAACCTGGACTTGCGATTTGCATCTGAAGACAGGGAAAATTTTTATAGGCCTGAGCCCTTAACCTGTGGGATCTAGCACTGTCTCTAGGCAGATAGTGTTAGAATTAAGTTAAATGGTCAGACACCCAACTGATGTTGGAGAATTGATGGATGTGGGCAAAAACCCCTCACATAT
Source organism: Miniopterus natalensis (assembly GCF_054644295.1). Taxonomy (NCBI): domain Eukaryota; kingdom Metazoa; phylum Chordata; class Mammalia; order Chiroptera; family Miniopteridae; genus Miniopterus; species Miniopterus natalensis. The sequence continues at coordinate 46,833,216 of NC_142090.1, read as the reverse complement.
TTGGTGACCAGAAGTGAAGTATTCTGTGAATAGACTGTTATAGACAAAAAAGATGAACTTTTCCTATACAACATATTTTTCTGGGGCAGTGAGTTATGGCAAGTAAAATTAATATTGTAAAACAATTTTATGATGCTACAAAGAAACACTACTTAATTAGAACAGAGCACCAGGCTGGTAAATTCACTTCTGTCATATCTGTAGAGATGGGGGTAGCTTCAGTGTACTTCCCAGATGAAATCGAGGAACATACCCAGTATTAAGGATTCTTGTTTTTTTGTCTCTCCTACTAGTCACTAGACTGTGCTGCTCTTATTCATAGTTTTGGTTGGAGACATATGTTTAATTCTTAAGCTTGAGAGGAGGGAAATACCTTAGCATTGGATTTCTCAGGGTACATGCAGATTTTGAGATGGAATAATTTAGAGCCATATTTAGCAGTTACATTAAAAATCCAACCTATGAAAAATGGTTAAGAGAACTACCCAGCTAGGAAAAGAAGAGAGATTTCTTTTTTACTAGATTTTGGGAAAAGGAGGAAGTCCATTTATGAATAGGAGGACTAGCACTTGCAACATGCAATCCCCTTAACAGGAAGCCTCAGTGAAACCAAGTCCAAGCTTGTACTGTTCTCTGCATGGCAGCCAGTAAGTTGAGTGACAAGGTGTTGAGGCAAGAAAAAAGCGACTTTATTCAGAAAGCCAGGAAGCCGAGAATATGGTGGACTAGCATCCTAAAGAACCATCTTAAGAAAGTACAGAATTTAGTCTTCTTTTATATCAAGGGAAGGGGCAATAGGTGATTGAGGATGGCAGACAGCTGGGCACCAGCAGGGGTCCGAGGAAGATTGTGAAACTTCTTTATTTTTAACCCTTTGACTTTAGTTCAGGGGTGGGAAACGTCTGGCCTTTGGGCTGTGAAATCATTTGGTCTGGCCCTGCCAAGGCAACCACAGGTGGGACTCGAAATTCAATAAATCTAGAAGCTTTTTTCATAGCTAATTTTTAAGTTGATAATTTTGTATAGCCCTTGAATGATGTTATAAATATCCAAATGGCCCTTGGCAGGAAAAAGGTTCCCTACCACTGCTCTAGTTGATGTGAGTTCAGTCATGAGGTTCCTGCAAATCTTTGATAAACAATTATTATTTTTGTACTTACTTCCCTTATCTCCTCAGGAAAGGTACTTTATGGTAAGGGACTGTTTTTTAAAACTCAAGGTGTAAATGGAATTCCTCTCATGAGTAGCACGTCTATATGCAAGAATAAGCAGAGCTACTAACCTGAAGGCCATGGGAACAATGCAGGCCTGCAGTTGGAGAGGCTGAGCATTTCACTCCATTACGTCAGGAGTTCCAGTCACTATAGCATCTTGGCTTAGAATGGTGCCTTGCTAGCTTCATGGACGCATAGTTGTTTCTATTTTATTCTGTGCTGGAGGTGGTGGGTCATTGTGTTTCTCTGGGCTGCAAGTAAAAGCTGGTACTGAGGTGGTATCCACTGAAGAGCCAAAGTGCATGGAGCTTTAGCTCTGCTGATTGAGCCCTGGCATGGAGAGTGAAGGTTCTCTCTGAGTGAGTTGGCTTCCTCTCCTGTGAGAAGATGCTGGTTAATCAGAAGACTTAGGACAAAAGCCAGAGGGCTGTTTAGAAATGAAGGGCAGATATTTTTTCCTGACAATAATTTACAGATGAGCCAGTACCACAGGGCTTTTTTTTTTTTTTTTTTTTTTTTAATTTTTTTAAAATCAACTGGCAATCCAAATCACAAATGAGAAACAGTCCCTTAATGTAACTCTTTTGTTCTTTTGTTCAATTAATAATTGTCATGGTCTATATTTGTTATTTATTTCATGTCATCCTAGGAGACAAAAAGAGATTATTTCTCAAGAAAAGACCTCTTGCAAAATCAAAGTTTAAAACTCCCCCTTGAGCAGGAAAATGCTTTAGGATCAGTCCTGGAGTATCTAATGGGCTCTAACACCAAGTCTCCCAGAAGTAGCTAAATGGGTATTTTTCTTATAAAGCTTTTTGTGTATTTTAAAGCTTTATGAGTTCTTTTAAAGTAGCTGGCAGTGCGTTTCTTGGGCTTTCACTTTGCTCGGTTGTTTCTGATGAATACAGCGCTTAGAACTCAACCAGTTCCATAAGTGCTA